>NC_080669.1:72316724-72618374 GCF_027579445.1 Ammospiza nelsoni | reverse complement strand
TGTTTATGGCTCCAAACCAGCTTCTGGTGGGCAGATGTTTGCCCTCTGCGCAGTGCCTGGGCACAGGAATGCAGCACATCTGGCTGGAGTCAGGGTGGGAGTTTCAGCGGCTGCTTCTAAGGCAGCTGCTGGTTCTCTGCTCCAGAGGGACAGTGCACGGACAGGAGCTGTCGTGGGGAGCTGGGAGCAGTGAAAACGGTGACCCCCAGGTGAGTGAGGGAGGCACAGGTAACAGCCAGGGACTCCTGCTTGAGGGGAGCACAGGGAGATGTTGCAGGGGAATAGCAAAAAGCATGAGAAGTGAGGTTCAAGGGTCTGCAAAGAAGGTGAGGGAGAACAAGGCTGTGCGTTTGTGAGGGACAACTCTTCTCACCAGAGGGATGGGCACAGGTTCTGTGAGAGATTTAAGGCTGTGGAGGAAGAAGAGCTATTTATTATTTCTGAGGCTTTCAAAAACGTCTTCTGTTTTCAAAACCGGAACTTTTCAGAATAAAAAACATGTCAACCATCCTTTACTCCATGCCCCCAAGTCTTGTGCACCTGACCCCATGCCTGAAACATTGCACCCTCTTTCTGGAGGATGAGGATGACATGCACCTGGCAGGCACCTTTGGAGAGACCCAGACTGTGGGAACCCTCAAGTTTTTTGCTCCAAAAGCCAATTTATGTAATGACCTTTAGTGCCACTGTGGCCAAAAATCCTTTATTTTGAGGAGCAAATGGTCTCATAAAGACAGTCTGAATCAGCTGTTCTCCATCAAACCTTGTTCTATTGCTTTCTGTGGGCCATTCTATGGAGCACAGAGGTTTCTTCTCTGATGCTAACTTTCTTCCAAGACAAAATGAAATCTTTCTTTCTTCTGTATTAATATTTCCTAATATTTTGAAGGTCACAGGCTCCAAACATTATTCCAGATTCTGCTTTGACTTTTTTCATTCTCCAAGGCATAAGCTCCAAATGATTTGACAAGATGCTGAGGGAATGATCAATTGTTAGTAATGGCTGAAATTATATATCAAGATAAATGGCCTGTTTGCTGACATGTGTTCTTTAAGCGCATGGCCACGCTGAAAATTCATGACTGATGTTCTGGCAACATGACAGAATGGTAATTCAGCTGTCATATAAATATGAACACATTAAATTTTACATGTGTGTGGTATCTTTCATACCAATGCATTGCCCAGATTGTCTGTACGTATCATCAGGGGAATGCAGCAACCTCTTCCACCAGACAACTTCCACAACTCCCATTGTGAAGGCTGGTGTGGTAGGAAGGAAGTGCCTTAACCTTTTGAAGGAATGGCTCTCAGTCACTGAACACAGAGCAGACAAAATGTTGCTTTATGTGATGCAACAGAAACCCTCAAATTCAATTTTTGTAGATCAGAAGGATTCAGCAGAGTTGCTTGCTATGTAAAGTCTTTCAAGACGCAGTAAGTATCTACTAGCAAACTGTCCTTCCATCTCAAAAGCAGCTGTACAGTGGAAGGCTGCTGACAGAATACACTTCTGGCCTGAAAATCCAGGAGTATGAGTACTATCAGTCTCAAATTCAACTTCTTTTAGAAACAAGCACTGCGGATACAGAGCTGTGCTCCTTTCCTGTTTACTACTAAACTTACTGTTTACTACTTGGACACTATGTTTCTCTGCTCTTACCTTTAACTTCTTCTGGTCTAATTCTGCCCTTATTCTGCATGACAGGATTGATTGTGGTCTTGGTCTTGAGGTCCTTCTAATACCTCTTGAATTGCAGCTTAACTGCGAGCAATTCAGCTGCTCTCGAACCTCTGTGATGGGGATGGCTCCTCCCTGCCGGGTTTATCTCCGCAGTGGTAAGCCTGCCGAGATGCTGTGCCTCAATGACATTACAGCCCGCTTGGGCTCCGGGGAGATGCATTTCGGCTCGGTTTGGGTGTGATAGTGGTGTAGCCATGGCAGCATTGAACTCAGCGTGGGCTAGCTGCTTGACTATGCACCCAGGATCCCAGATGGGTTTTACAGCCTGCATCAGACACCACCCTGCAGTGGGCATATGGGTGTGTGAGTCTCAAGTTCAAAAGCAGAAAGCTAGATAGAGTTAATTTGGGAACATCTACCTTTGACTGTCGAGAAGACATCCAGTGAAAAACAAGCTGGCAGCAGAACAGCCACAACATAATGTGGGGAATGTGGACTGGAGGTCAGCCTCCATTGGCAGCACTGGCTCAGAGCTCATCGGGTCAGTCTGTGGAGTGCTGTTGAATGCAAGGCCTTCCAAACTTCCTAATTAACACTGGCACAAGAGTTGGTGGCAGCTCTGCTGTTTCACCCTGGAAGGCTGTCACAGTGAAGGGATGCCCTGATACAGGTGATAAGTAAGCACCGTCGGGCAGCTCACTCTTTGGATGAGGTGTTGCAAAAGAAGAGAAAAAAGCAGAAAAAGGAGAGGGGCGGAAAAGCAGTGAGCTCAAGTGCAGTCCGTGGGCTTCGAGGATAGTGCGAGGTCCTCGAGGGCGGAGAGGCGGTCAGTGCGGGCAGGGGCCCGTGAGCGGCGCCGTCGCAGCCCCCCGGGCTCCGGGCAGCGCTGCCCGCAGCCCCGCTCCGCACTGCGGGCTGCAGGCGTACGTGCGGCGCGGCGCGGTGGGGCCCGCCGCGGCCGTGGCCGCTTTAAGGCGGCGCGCCGGAGCGAGGGCCGCGGCGCCGGGTTCAGCTGAGGACACAGCCCCAGTTCTCAGAAATCCCCGCGCTGCGGGAACATCGCGCTCCGGCACGGAACGCGCTGCCCTAGATCGGGGGTGCCGGGCCCGCCCCCAGCCCGCCGCCCGCCCACGTGAGAGCCCCCCCACGCACAGCCCGCCCGCGGCCCCCGCCACACCGGGGCTCTGCGGCTCTTCTCCGAGAGCTGCTGTTTCGTGTTATTGTTTTGTTCGTTCGTTCGCTGGGTTTTGTTGCGTTTTCTTTCTTTTTTTTTTTTTTTTTTTCTAATCAGTATTTATTTTTTTTTAATTCACCGTGGGGAGGCCCCTGCAAGAAAACGGCGTCATCTTTTTCAACCCTCTGCCTCCAAAAAACCCGCAACCCAAACCCAAAAAAAACCCTTACGTTATTTTATACATAGGTATACTTCAGATTACGTATAGAAAAATTTTTAAAAGCATACAGAATATAACATGTTGTGTATGATCTACATATATAAAAGTAAGATCATGTTATATGATCTACAATATAAAAATACATACCTATATTTTTGTTTTATATTTTATATTTTATATTTTATATCTAATAAATGTACACCTATTGTATACATCATTACATATACGCATGCATGCCTACATCGATATATTATAATTACAATACGTGCGTATTTAAATAATAAACATGCAAAATGTATGTTACATTTAAATTTTTTATTGTTTTCGTTTGTTTGTCTGTCTGTCTGTCTGTCCGAGCGGACCGATGGGTTGGCCTGCGGACTGGGCAGTCGGGGAGCGGGGAGCCGGGAGCGTTTCCTGGGAGCTGGGGGCGGAATTACAGCCACCCGCGGTTTATTAATAGCGCCGCGCCCGCGCCGGTACGTGTGCGGCAGAGACACCCCTGTCCCAGCACCGACCCCCCCTCCAGCCACGGCCCATCCTCCTCCTCCTCCTTCTCCCTGGGAAGGGGACGGGCGTCCCCGCCACTGGCTCCGCCTCGCCTCACCTCGGATGCCCTCGGCCGCCTCCATCTTCCTCCCTCCCTCGCTCCCTCCCTCGCTCCCTCCCTCGCTCCCTCCCTCGCTCCTTCCCTCGCTCCTTCCCTCGCTCGCTCCCTGCTGCCGCCGCCCCCTCCGTGCGCGCCGCCCGCGCCCTGCCCCGACGGGCGGGAGCGGCGCCGAGCCGGTTCCTGCTGCCCGCCCGCCGCTGTCCCCGCCATGTCCCGGGGCCCCGTTTCATCCACTTCCAAAGTCTCCCGGACTTCTGTGCGCTTATGGCTTCCTTTGCTGCGCGCTGTGGGTGTATTTTTGAGAAAGGTAGCATTTCTCTGCAGAGGCGCCTGAATGGGTTAAATCCAGCCGAGTTGACCCATCACCCAAGGGCCTTCAAGCTGAGACGGTGTCACATTATCTCCTCCACAACCCATTGCCAAAACTGAGATGTCACATTAACCCAGAAAAAAATAGAGACCGTGCCACATTAACCCACAGCCAAAACTTGAGATGCTGCCAGGAGATGAGGCGTCACCTTCCTGCTGCAGTAAAGCTGCAGTGCCCTTCTGCCAGGGCACCAACACCCCTCGTGTGTCCCTGGCCTCCATGTATGCAGAATTCTCGAAATATTTAATGTTCTGCAAAACCATGATAGCAGGTTATTCTCCTTTTACTTATACACTCAAGATTTTCCGCACAACAGTTCTTGACGAAAAGGTTTTAGAGAGGATGAGAGGCATGGAAACAACACAGAGAAGGCTTGTCTTGTACATCCTGAAAACCATATGTATTTTTAAAAATGTTTTCCAATATAGTATTTCATTTCTTTGTTTAATTTCCTTCCCCTTTATTGCTGTTTTTCATCAGAAACAAAAGGTTCAGGGAGAGGATGCAGGGCGGGGAGAAGGAGGGTAAGGAGAGTTGGTGAGTGTCTGACTTTACATTAGACTTTCCCGAAGTGGGAGTTGAAATTGAAGATGCCTGAATTTTTCTCCCTGGACGATTCTCCCGAGGAAGTGAGGAGCTTTTGCAATCAATCTCTCACCACTGTGTTGCTACTACTGCAAATTCTCCAGCAGTGGGAATCCTGAAGCATTAGCACAGACTGGCTTTGGAGCTTTCTCAACTATAGCGCATGGGAGACCTGCTGGATTGCTGTAAGAGTACTGGCGACTAAATTTACAGTAATGTGGCAGTTGCCACTGCCGGTGGTGTTGCACAGTTCACTTGTGAGAGCTTTCCTTAGGAGGTTTGGTTCTTCACCAGAAGAAATTCTTTCCAGACAAGCTCCTGGGAAGCAGCTTTGCAGTGCGAGGCCGGGTGTCCCAGCAGACACCGAGGGCAGCAGACACCGGCAGCTTGCTGTTGTGAAAAGCCGGTGAATGGTGTGCGGAGCTGCCGGCAGTGGAGGGAGGGGGCCCTGTGCCTGCCCTCACCCTGACGGTGTCACTCCGGAGCGCTGGGTCCTGCTGCGGACTCCCAGGGACCGAGGAGACGTGGCCACCCTGCGGCAAGCCCAGCGAAGGGCTGCAGAGATGTTCAGGGGACTTTTCCTGTGAGAAAATACAGGGAATTGTGACTTCAGCCCGCGGAACAGAAGGCTCAGGGAGGGTGGAATCTTAAAAGTGTACACAAATATCTGGAGGGAGGTCACACACACAGAACAATTGGTGGTGGGCACAAACTAAGAGCACAGGTGGCTCGCTCTGAACACCGGAGGACACTTTTTCACAAGTAAGGGTGACCGAGCAATGGCACTGGTTGCACAGGGAATCTCTGAGGACTCCATTCTTCAAAATCAGCTGGAACACGGCCCTGGGCAACAGGCTGTAGGAGGACTTGTCTGACCAGGGGGTTGGACTACATGACCTGTGCTCCAGATGTCCTTTCCAACCACACTCTGTCTGGTTCTGTGATCTGATAGCTGGACAGGTCCAGTCAATGAAGGTTCAGAGTCAATTTTTGGGAATATGGGGCAGAAAAAGCAAAGTATTTAAACCTATGCCCTGGGTAACCCAAAATGTTATTGTATTGGACATCTCTCTGTGCCCAAATGTGCTTCTGTCCCTTTCAGACCCTGCAGCCCCAAACCGGACGAGCGGGGCAGGGGCTGGGGGTGCTGCTTCTCTTTAGAATTCGTGGGACTGAGGCAGAGGCTCTGTCCCGCTGCTCCCTCTGCCTCTTGCTTTTTTCCTGCCTGTACTCGCAACAGTACCAACACTAGAAGCTGCATTTTTCAACCAAAACCTGTTTCAAGTCAGATTTTTGCAACATCTGCCGGCAGCTGCAGCGCCGTGCTGGGACAAGCGGAGCAGCCCCACTCCATGCAGTCACCACTGCTTTTGCTTGTTAATAAACTGTTATGTTTTCAGTTGTATCAACTCACCTTAATGGTGGAAAGAGATTAGTTAAAACTAATGGGTGGTAACTCATTTTAAAGTATCCCCCTCAAATGTATTAAACCAAGACAATTCATTAACTTCCTTTCATAATTTTGGATACTGTTGACTAAGTAATATCTTCACATTAATTCTTCTGTGTTTACTGATGCTGGGTCTTGTGAATACTACAGTTCATGTCCCTAGTGCTATTTTACCTTTTAGGATTTGCTTACTACACAGCCTTTGCACATGTAGTACAACATGAACTGAATAGTGCTTGAGTAAGTGTTTGCTTGCATATTTGTGCCATATTATCATAAATCATCTCTAGGGACAGTAGCGAGACTAGAAAGATGTCTCTGGCCTTAACCCATTCTCCTAATCACATTGTATTTTCTAAAATAAGATATATCCCTCTTAAAGAATGTTTTATCTTGGAGACCTGTACTTAAATTTTATGATAGTAGGTCCTGTTTTGAGGTTTGTCTGCACTAACACAAGCTTTGTTTAAGGATCAGATAGGAATCTTAACTTGCTTTTTAACATTAGCTTAACTGTTACATTCGCCCCAGGATATGAAAAGTGCTATTATAGCCCTAGACTGAAGAAAATTAGAAAATACGGAATTGTTTTCTTACACTTACTTTTCAGCTTTTCTGTATAAAAATCAACCATTGATTTTCACTGGCACTCCTTTTCTGTGCTCCTGTTATAATATTTTTATCCTGTACTGGGTTTAGGTAAAATCTCTTCTCATCAGCCTTGCACTGAAATCAGCTTAAGCTAAAGTCTGTGGCAAAGGAGCTTTAGTTAACTTGATTTTGGCTGTTTTCTGGGAGAGAAAGAGGAAGTTTTAGATACATTGAACACCGTATGGGCACAATAAACACTACACAAATTCAAAATCAAAAAGACCTGCTCCATACCTGATTCTTAATGCTAAAAGAGCATAAACTGCTAACCTGTCTTAAATTTCTCTGAGTTCCTGCATGCTCCCTTGAACAGTTAGGTCTTCATATCAATAAGCATTTGGTTTGCAAGTTTGCCTAGACTTCAGCCCCTGCTAAGAACAAGGCAGCTGCAGTGAACCTGCCAGGCCCATTGTGCTGTCTGTAGCAGTAGCCTAGGGAAGAGTTTAAGAAACTCCTTTATACAGTCTTCAAAGCAGCTCAGAGGCTTTTTGACATCTTTATGTTTGATTGAAGAACCCTAAGGAGCCCTTAGAGTGAAGTCTGGGGTTCAGATCTCACCCTGTTCTGCCTAAGCATCCTAAGAAAGAGGTTCATTCTCTCATTCAGAGTTAATGGCTTTAAAGAGGAGGGTGGATACCATTTTCTTCAGAACAGCCCACCAGCCTGAGTCCCTGGTTTCAAGGGGAGGGCTGTGGGTGTCAGTCTCCTTGGGAAATGGGAAACTATGGTTTTCTCTAAGGACTTATGCTCTAGAAAGAGCCACATCTTCAGAACACACCAGGCTGTGGTCCAGGTAGCAGACTGGAAGCTGGGAAAAGCCTTTCACTGACTTCACTAAGACTCCTAATTTCCAGAGAGGAGTGTAGCTAAAGGTAATTGTGTAAATCCTAGTATTTTCTTGGCTGCTTAAAATGTTTCGCTACTTAGCATGCTTGCTCTGAAAGACTTTCCAAGGCTGCTGTTGTAGGGCAGACAGAAACAGGATCTGCTCTGGCTTCCAGGATACTCAATTAGAAGTGAGCTCCAGTGTGGGGAGTTAACACAGCACTAAATTAAAACCAATCAGCAGTGCTGGTGTGAAGGATATTAGGTTGTGCCCGCTGTGCTGATTTGCTTGCATAGCCTTTAGTTTGGAGCACAGGCAGGGCTGGAGCATGGCTGTGCAGCATAGGCTAAGCGACCAAGCCCTTCTCTCCATTGAGTATGGAACCTCAAGTGCACCTTGGAGCTCTGCCCTGCCACAGGTCTGTGAGAAGCACATAAGTATTGTTGCCCACATAGCTGAGATGCCTTGCTGTTGCCTCAGTAACTGGCAGAACAGGTTCCTGTCAATGCAAAAGAATTGAGACACTTGTCACTGCAGTTATATTTCTGTTTGCACCAGAGTTCCCTTTCCTTTTCCCTTTTCTCTTTCCCCTTTCTTGTTTCCTTTTTTTCCTTCCCTTTCCCCTTTTCCTCTCCCTTTCTCTTCTTAAAGCCACCAAATAGTTTCCATCTATTCTTCCCAAGAACTAGTGCCTCTAGCAGTGGAGGATCTCTGTCATCATAAATGCAAGGCAGGCTTCAGGTCCAAAGGATTGTTTTGTGTGCGTGTGACTTCCCCACAGTGGATCACTGTGCATGTAGGCATTGCAGACTTGCCTGGTTCTGTAAGCAGAGGACAAGAAATGTGCGGAGAATGACAAAAATGTTAACCAAGATGTCAGTTAGCTGAATTTAGTTATGTGTTCAAGGACTTGGGCAACCAGATGGCATAAAAGACACTTGATTTCCACAGCAGGACCTCTGAAAGGACATGATTCCCTTATGGATGTGTGTTCCTTCTTTCTAATGCATCTATTATATATCTGTGCAAATATTTATATATATATTTCACTTGTATGAAACCTAGGAAGAACAGTAATCAGGACTCATAGCAAATAATTGAGTGCTAGCTATTTTTATGTTACAAGTTCAACACTGAATCAGACAAATGGCATGTCTTGCTCTGGGTTCAGATCTCTGTGACAAGGTCAGAATGTTGGACCTGATGATTAGCAGTGTGCTGTTGAGCATTTCAGGTAAACCTTATTGTTCAGATGAGTAGCCAGGCCTTGCCTGGGTAGGTCTAGCTGACTGTAAGCCAATTTGTTTACTTCAGGATACGCAGAGAACAAATCTTTTAAAGACAGAATCAGTGAAAACACTGAGTTCATGGCAGCCTTGTACTGTACAAATTGTGGTGCTGAGATTTGAAACCAAATAATTTAACTCTGTGTAACAGCTGTAGAGGTTCAGTTTTTGAGTGAAGCCACAGGAGAGCTACAGGGAAGCTTTGCAGGATAAATAAGCAGTCCTTCTAATACCATGTCTAACTTTGTCTTCTACACAAACTTTCTCTGTGAAAAAGTTAGTTTTGTCTCACTAATACTGTTCAAGGAGCAACTAATGCTGTTAGAAGTACTAAATTAGTACGAAATATTAATTCTTATTCTTTAAAGGGGTCAGGAAGAGAGAAAAAATAGGTCTATTATTTAGTCTTTCTTAATTTTGTCGACTGCCACAAAGCTTCCTTCACTTAATGTGGCAGAACCTGGAAAATTGTCCTTGTATGTTCCAGGTTTACTCTGGATGACAATCTTCCCCCACAAATGCATGTGTATCAGAAATCCAGTTATGTGTAGCATGCTCTGGTCAAGTCACTCCAGCCAGAAGCAGAAATGAAAATATAATTTTTTTTTCTGATGGCCTGTAATGCAAACATATATTTTGCCTGTTTGGTTTGGATTTAGCGCTGTAAAGTCCAAAGACATTCAAGTATGATTCTACTGGTTGCAATAAAATTAGCAATTGCTTGCTGCCAGTATTGCACTTGAAGTCCCTTATGAATATTCATTTAAATTACCTAGCTTGCTACTTAACTAATTATCTGTATACAGCAAGTAGTACTCCACATGTGCAGTGGTTGTTTAGCCCCACCCAGTATTTACACCTGCAAGGTGCTCATTGCCCATGGTGCTGAATCTGCCAAGAGCTGTTCAGATACATCATTTGTCCCACTGAAAATTCAGTATAACATCAAATAATAAAGGTCTGTTCTAGCAAACATCTGCCCATAGAGAAAACATCAAATGACTGCGCTGCCCCCCTTAATATGCATAATGCTGTATTTTGTGTGAGACTGTGAATGGAAATTCAATTTACCTGTTGATGTTTACACCAGCAGATGTGTTGAGGATTTCAGTGTTCATTACATCAAGTAAGTAAATATTTGGTATTCTGTTTTTTTCCTAAAACAGCATTGGCTGTTATTGAGTGATAGCAAAATTAATTAATAATATGCAGATATTAATACATATTTTCTCCCAGGAGGCCTCCCCTGACTATGAAAGGCAGGAAAAATGTTTAAATGTGCACTTCGGTATATTTACACGTACATAAAACTTTGAGAAGCATATTTCAACATCAACACATTGGGTTGGACTCTGTGATCTTGAAGGTCTCTTCCAACTTAGTAATTCTGTGAATTATGTGAATTATGTGAACATAAGTAGTATTCTTCCTATTTTACATATAAGCATTTGCTGACTTTCAGTCTGCTGTACCAGAGAAGGATGACAGAGAACAATACTACTCAGCAGATGCCAATGAGGATACAGTCTGTTAGCTGATTTCATCTGCTTCTTGGGTTTCTGAAGGTATGAGTAGGAATTTCCTTAATTGTCTTCTTCCCCTCTTTGCTTATGAAATAAATGTGCTTTGTGGGAAATGTATTGATTGATACTGGAGTGAATACAGAAAGAAATTTGCAACAGATGCGAATTTCATTTTACTTTGATCAGTTGTTACAGACCTTGCAAATGCTCACGGCTGCAATTGGGAAGTTTGGGTATGGAAGATCATGCAGCATCTTCACCATCTTACTCTGTTGAGATACAAACATTGGACTTTTTGGGATTGCAATCCACTGTTCCTATAAAGCTGGTCTAAAATCCGGGCCTTTACTTGCCATTGTAACCTTTGTTCTCAGTCAAACAGCTTCAAAGTGATTAACACCTCTCTTAGATAACATTATTTCACCATGGAGTAGTTTGTCTCCAATAATGTAAAAGATGTGGAAGCACTCTGATAAAGCATCATACAAGTTTGAGATAATTCTTCTCTTCAAATTAGATGAACATACTGGAGCATTCACAAACACTACCTTGCAGCGACGGTGTATGTGGCCAAAGGTCCGGCTAGCAGGAGGTGAAAGGCCGACGCCTCTGCTGCACCGAAGGCCAGCCCCCCTTGGCGTCTTGGCCTCGGGCTGGGCTGGATGGCGGACTGGATTCGCAACGCAGAGGAGACGAGGAAAGGAGCGACCACTTGCTGCGGGTGGAAGTCGGTTTATTGATGGCAGCTAGCCACCAACAAAGACAAAGCACCAACCAGCAAATGGCGAAGACCAAAGGGAGAGGCAAGGTTTTAAAGGCAAGGGGTGGAGAAGGGAGGGATGCCCAGCTAGCCAATAGGGAAAGGCATGGGGAGGTACATAACCCAACTGACATACAAAAGCAACCAATAAATATAAAGTAAAGGAGGGGCCCTGGGACCACAGCCAACCACAACCCCCAGAGAGAAGAAGGTTCTCGAGGGCTAGGAGGAGTGGGGGGGTGATTGACTGGGCCCAGGGAGGAGGAAAAGTTTACTTATAAGGACAAATAGGGGAGGAGAAGTTATGTGACTTAGGTGACTGACAAACTGGGGGGCAAGGGTAACCATGGAAACATAACTGACAAAAGGCTTGTGGCGGGAAAACTGGGGAGGACAGAACCATTTTACATAAAATAGGGGGGAACAATACATAAAATAGGGGAGCAAAACGAGAAACTTAAGAACACACTACAACACTACCTGCCTTGTGTGGATTATGCTGGTGGAGCTCTAAATTACACATGCAGTGCTCTCCAGCTTCTCCTGGCATGCAGGAATGCACAGCCTTAGTAGTGGTCAATGTCCCCCCTTTGGGAACAGCTCACTCCAGAATTCTCTTAAACGCTGGCATATCACATCCCTGAGCAGCTTTTCTGTAGTCACAATGTCTGTTGATTACTTGATATCTTTCCACGAATTTTAGTTGTTATTTCTATTAAGTACTGTGTGTTGCTGATGTTGTCATTGATGTTCAGAATAGTTTGTACTTTTGCACAAACATAGTACTATACTTAGAATAAGTAGCATTTTAATTTTTTCAGTGTTGCACAACAAGTATGGAATACCATCTATTTTTAGGTCATACAAGCAATAAACATTGCTCTTGAGTTTGGTGGTGGTGTTGTTTTTCACAAACAGCATATAGTGAAAAGTTCTTCCAGGACAAATATAAAACAGGTTCTGATTCTCTAAATTAATCTCTTGAGGTATTCAGTTACTTACTAGGGCATAATGATTGCTATCAATAAGAAAGATGAAACTTTACATTTTTTGAAAGAGGTTGGATAGATACATAATGACCATAAATCAATGTATTTTTAAACAATATTTTGTTTCAGTGAATATTGCTAATTGACTTATCAAAATAAGCAATTAATGGAACCTTAAAAATGAATATGACTCTTTATTAGGAGCTATCCTTTTTTTTTCCTTTTTGAAAAGATGCAGTATCTCAGAATGCCAGCAGTCAGTGAAGTTCTTCAGTTTTTAAAGCATTTCTTGCTCTAGAAGTAAACTTGCTCTTTGAAGTAAACTTCTAGACAAACTCTGCTACTTCCACAATATTGTTTCTGGTAAGTGGATTTTTTATGGAATTATCGACAGAGTTTGTCTTCTGCATGCTGCTTTATGCAGTATTTTCTTTTTTTTTAACAAAATGTGATAAAGGAAAGAACTATGAGAAATCATGAAGAATAGGGCATGAGTATGCACTGTCAATTTATGTTTTACAGATAGTATTAAAAAATCCTGCAAATGTGTGTTGTATCCCTGACCCAAACATATTTGCCATTGGCATTTGGAAAATAAAGATCCTTAGAGACCAGCACCCTTTGGATCTCTGAGAGCCAGCCTCAGTAAATTGAGAGTTAGCAGAGATCATGATACTCATTCCGTATTGTGCCTCCCAGAGGAATCGCCAAAAGCTTGAAGAGAAGGCTTGGGAATTGTAATTTCATCCTGTGCTGAAAGGAACTGCTTGCTCACAGGAATTAAGTAAATTCTCAAACAGCATAAAAGTGTAGAGGAAGAACTGAGGAATGCTTTTAATTCAGCTACAGAAATATATCCAGAGTGTAAGTATTTATGTTGGAATTTGATCAGGAGGTTTCAACTTCCTGTCTTTCATGCTGAGAACTGCAATGGCAGCTTCCTAGCTACCTCATATGGACATGGGTTTCTCTGCACTGAAATGCTGAAGAGCATTTCCTAACTCTGTGATTCCTAGTTCCCTGGAATTTCTAATTAATTCTAATGAATTCTAATTCTAATTCTAATTTAATTCTGATCAATTCTACCTTTTGAATTATTAAATTTTTTTTAACTATCTCCTTACTCTCTAGGATTGGCCATTGGCCAGAGCCATCATTGGCCAGAGCTGATGAGATGTTGTCAAACAAGCATTGCTAGATAGTGCTTTTTATTAAAAACAACTATGTGCTTTTGATGCTCAAGTAGTTAGAACACTTCTCTTTCCTGGTTTGTGCAGAGATGGTTCTGCAGCACTGCAGGGCTGCCTTTGGGTAGTTTTAACTCCCAAATTTCTTATGCTCCCCGCCACCAACTTTTCTGCGCCTGTTGTGTGTATATTCATCCCTCTTTGTTCCACCATCTACTCCATTCGAAGCCAGCAAGCTACTGATAAAGCTCTTGATGAGGCACTGAAACCAGTACCAACACTGCATCTTCCTTCCTGCTGGAGAAGATGGGTGTTTGATAATCACGAAGCTTTACACTGGCAGCTACAGCTATAAACTGCTGTTGGTTACTGAGGAACAAGTAAGTGTTGCAAATGTTTAATTATGTTGTTCCTCTATAGCAAAGGATTTATATTTCAAAAAGAAAGTAACATCTAGTCAGTACTTTGTTTCACCCACCCATGTGTGTGGATGCTGGCTGATTAACAGATATGCTTGATTATAATATAAATGAGATAAAATGGTTGTGGCCTGAGACCTAAGCCACTAAATGTTTGAGCTGTTCTATATGAATACTGTCTGAAAAATACATAAACTTCTCACATAAAATATGTTTGTACAGTTTGCTTTTAATATGCAACAGAGTCCTTAAAAATCTCTAATACTCTTAACCAGTTTTGCTAACAGCTATGCAGAGCTTGCTGTGTCTGACATATATGTTGTGGAAATGAAAGAGATAAAAACCAAACAAACAGAAAAACCCCAAACCAAACCAAACCAAACCAAACCAAACCAAACCAAACCAAACCAAACCAAACCAAACCACCACCACCAACAGAAAAACCACCCCAAAATTTAATTGCAAAGTACTCCATAGCAAAGGTACTGTGTAACTGTTGTGGTAGCATTCATATGCTCATTTTTATCACTACAACTAAGAATGAATATTCATGCTAAGAATGAATTTCCCTAAAACAGAATAAAATAAATGGAAGCTTTTAACATTTGGCTGAACAAACTCCTACAGCTTTTAATGATCAAGGCAATTGCTGAGCAAGAGTATTTACTAGGCCAGGGTACCTCACTGCACACAAAAATAAATAAACGTAGAGGAGAAGGGAAACTGAAATGTGTCTCTGAGCATGCATTGTAATCTATGTCATGTTCCTCTGGGATAACTGTCTGTCTGTAATTTCTTCCTGAGTTATAAGAAGTGCAAATTGCAGTGAATATAATTTTATGTGGGTGGCTAAACTATGGTCTAAGTATGAACTGACACTAAGATGCATCTTTTATTTCCCCATCCTTTCCTATTAGGAGCTTCAATTCATGGTTCTTGGAGAATAAAGCCTGCCAACCCCATTCTGATTTAGAACAAAAATATGGATCAGTTGAGACTGTTCAACCACTCACAGAAAAATCCAGACAAACTTCCCTTTGCAGCTCAGTACCATGAAGAGCTGCAGCTTTGCTGAGAGGTAGTAGTCTCACCCTTGTGATAGGCTGTTGCCCTTGACAGTGTCAGAAAGGATTAGTATTTGGATATGCTCACAGACACTAGAGTGGGAGGCTTGTGAGATATTTGTTTCCTCTCTGCAGCTTGAACATTAAAGTAAAAAAAAACTACAGTCCTAATAACTTACATAAACTTAATCAGTATTTGTATACCAAGAGGAAGGAGAGTGTCCTCACAAACGAGAGGCAGAGAAGTAGTTGTTCTGAGAGAGAATTAGTTAATAACGGGGGAAAAACTGAATAGTGGATGAGAGGGCAGATTTACTGATAGGGCTACAGGATCACAGCGAACTGCTTGTTAAGACCTTACAGCCCAGCACAGATGTCATGAGATAAATAATCAGCCAAGCTATGGTTTTAAGGGGACTGCAGACCTAACTGTACCTCCCTTATTAGCACAAAGTAGTATAGTGCTACCAGACAGTACTTGTGCATTGCTAGACTCTTTTCCCCCATTTAGATTGACTGATTTCCACCTTAAAAGGTTGTACCACTGCACAGCCTCCCACTTCACCACTGTGGCTGCATTTAGCCCCATTGGAAAATGCAGATTGATAAAAGATGTTCTTGTTTTGGAGCACCTGCTATAACCATGTGTGTTTATCTATATCTATATCTATATCTATATCTATATCTATATCTATATCTATATCTATATCTATACCTATATCTATATCTATATCTATATCTATATCTATATCTATATCTATATCTATACCTATACCTATACCTATATCTATATCTATATCTATATCTAATCTATATCTATATCTATATCATCTATCTGCTGGGAAGAGCAACAGCTCTATCTTTCCTTTGTTCTGCTGTTGCCACCAGGTGTTCTCTAGTACTGTGACATGGTAGATGTATGTATATATTTCTCACTTTGTCTCTATAGTAACAGACTGCCAGAAGAAGTCTGGGAGCTCAGCCATAGGAAAAATGGAGGAGTATACCTCAGCATCAGGAAAGCAAATTCTTTAGATGAAGTGTTATGAATGGAAGATGAAATGGCACATGTAAGTTTAGATGATTTAAAAGCTGTTCTTCCCATTCTATTTTGTTGCATGAAAGGCAATTGAAATGTCTGGCCTCACCTCTTAGAGGAAAGTAATGGGCATTCCAAACGTTTGCTTTTATTGTTAATGCTTTACCACAACTTGTAGTGTTGCTTTGTGGGTGACCACCATATGCTTTTCCCTTTCTTCACCCTTCATATCCATCCCCAATCTACTCAGTGCAATCATACTTCTGAAGAATTCGGTTAATTCCTCAAATTTCTCAACCAGTTTGCTGATTTAAGCCACACAAGTTCAAATGCCCTTGCTTTACTTTCAGTATTCTCTGTGATACAGCCTCTTACATCCACTTTCATTTACTATGTGGTGCTATCATCACCTCCCCACATATCATCAGATCCAGCTTAATCCAGCACCACCGTGTTCACCACTAAACCCTGCTCCCAACTGCTGCATCTTCTAAATACCTCCAAGAATGGTTACTCCACCACTTCCCTGGGAAGCCTGTTACAATGCCTGACCACCCTCTCAGTGAAAAAATATTTCCTAATATCCAGTCTCAAACCTCACTGTCAGAACCCAGGAAATTCCTCTGGCTGCCCTGGATGGCTTGAGCCCCTGCCCAGGGGGCTCAGAGACCTTGGCACGGAGCTCAAGACACCTGTGCCTTTGATCTTGACCCAGGGTAAACAATTACCAACCTCTATATGAAGAATTACGAGTCAAGGAAGTTTAAATAGTGAGTTTGTCACGGGGTGAAAAATAGTTTTTTGAGGTTTTTAGAATGGGGGCTTGGGGTCCCAAGATGGAGGAATTTGGGTGTGCCTTGTCCTTTTTCCTTCCTCTTCCTAGCCTCCATCTTCTGGGTGATGTTGGCACTTTTAGATTGGTTTAGAGTAGAAGCTCAGTGTCTAACATAGGTATTGGGAAATAGTAAATAGTGAACATGTAATTTTTAGTATAAAAGATATCACCATCCCAAGAATGGGCAGTGTGCCTCAACCTGACCTGCCAGACAGACCTCGGTGGGTCGGAGAAATAATTTTATAGATAAGAAACAATAAACTACCTTGAGAATGAGAATAGAAGAGTTCTGACTCCTTCTTCGATGGCTGGACTGGGAAAAGACACTTTCTAACGCATCTTGGGGTCACTCTGACCAGCAGAGATTCTGAGACCTCACCTGGCACAACTTGAGGCCATTTACTCCTGTCCTGTCACTTTTTTACTGGGAGAAACTGGGAGAAAAGACTGACCCCTCCACCTTGCTACAGCCCATTCTCAGGCAGCTGTAGAAATCTGAGCTTCCCTTTCTCCAGGCTGAACACCTCCAGCACCCTCTACTGCTCCTCACGGGATCTGTGCTCCAGACCCTTCACCAGTTCTATTCTACTCGCTCTGGTGCCTTGATGTCTTTCTTGTCATGAAGGGCCCAGAACTGAAGACAGGACTCGAGATGTGGCTTCACCATTGCCCAGTGCAGTGGAACTGTGCTTTGTATTCGCATTTTTTACCTACCACATGTATACAACATACCACATGTATGTTACCACATGTGGTTTCTGGGCTTGCAAACTGTTTCTGCCACATTTCAGAGTGTGAGCCAAAAATGCTACTGCTTTGTCTTGCCTTCAAAGTTCAGCATTAGGATTTAAGGAAACAACAGCAGAGTATGTAGCATATAAAATGTTTTGGTAGCTATTGAAACTAAAGCAAGAAATAGAAAATTAAAGTGATGAAATGCAAAGAATCCAAAAACATACCAAATCCTTGCTGAGAGATAAAGACTGCTTCCACCTGAGTTTCAGATAGTCATATGTTTGTCTGAAAAATGGATGTGAATAATGAGACCTTGTTTATCTTCCGTAGGCCATAAGCATCTTTCCTGTTAGTAGCACTGCAGAAGCTGTTCCAGCCACTGTGCAGGTTTGTGGAAATTGTGTGTGGGTTGTGTGTGCACACATACACGATGATGTAGGTTTGCTATGGTATGGTAGGTATTGGTCTTTGAATTTATATTGGGTGAAGGCACCAATTGTCTTTTCCGTTCACTGCTATTTTTTGCCAATATTTAAAAATTCAGAAAACCCTAGCATTTCACCACTGTCTGTAGAATTGGGGCAGCATATTAGCTATGAAAAATAAAAGACACGGAAAAAAATCTTGTGAAATCACTCCTTTGAAGCCGAAATAAAAACATTGTTATGCCCAGAGATTAATTATGAATAATCGGATTCTGACTTTAATCTGTTCAGTTAAGGGGGGAAGCATAGATGAGTTGAGGAGGAATATTTTTCCATCTTAAAATGATCAAAGTATTTTTGTATATTTGCAGAAATTGGTGGAGACATGACAGGCAGAAATCGGGAAAAGGAATACCAGTTCAGAATAAATAATGGCATCAGATGAAACATGGAACAGATGGTGAAAGAAATGGAAGGAACTTGTACTAGGAGTTATGCAGACTGCTGTATGGTTTTGTAGAAAATACTAAACCCTCAGTTTTCCATTTTCAATGATTCAGCTTACTCTATAGGAAGCCAGTTATTTGCAGTTTTCATCTCTGCAGATATACAAAT
Source organism: Ammospiza nelsoni (assembly GCF_027579445.1). NCBI lineage: Eukaryota > Metazoa > Chordata > Aves > Passeriformes > Passerellidae > Ammospiza > Ammospiza nelsoni. The sequence goes on along the minus strand of NC_080669.1, from coordinate 72,599,927 downwards.
ACCACAAAGTAAAAATAATGCAGGTACAAAAAAATTGTAACAATGGTCAAGGGCTGTTTGCTTGATGTGAAAACAGTTAGACTTTGTATATTTTCTTTTGGTTGTAGATTTAATTATTAATTTAAAAGTTTTTCTCCATCCTTTTTGAAACTTATGCACCAATGAACCAGAAGTTCAGTCCTGGAGGAGAGAAATGAAGAAACAATGTGTTCAGGCCAGATATATATTTTAGTTAGAGAAGGCAATACTGGGAATGAGTAATGTTTGTTGGTTTTTTAACACGCTGATGGATCTGATAAGTTTAACGCAAAGCTGGAGATAACTTTGTCTCCAGCATGCTTCATTTACTAGCCAACAAGGAAACTGCTTACATGCAGGCATTGCAAGATTGAAAAGACAGCAAGTACCACAAACTTTTCAAGACATACTTTGGAAAGTGTCCGTGTGTCATCCTGCAGCCCAGAGCCAGAGGCTAAGCCTGTTCCTTATAGTAATCCACATGGCACATTGGCCTGAGCTGCATCTCTCCACAGATTGTGGAGATTCCTGTGATCCCTGTCTGCCTTCCCTATCAGGCACCTTTAGCCTACAATTGTTACCTACATTGTTAAGGACAAATAACATTCCTTCTTCATGGCTTTTTCTCCCTCTCAGCCTTCACTGTGGTGACCTCTGGTTTCATTTTTTTTTTTGGTGTAACTTTGCACTAGGAACAAACTGTCACGAAAGTATAGATCAGTTTTAGAGTCAGTTTGGTTTTTTGTGTTTGTAAGAATTCATACCTTTTTCATACCCAGGTTTCAATTAGAGATTATCACCAAACAAGAACCTCAGTGCTCTTATGTATTTGGAATGCTTGCCGCTTTTTCAGTTCTCTGCATTTCTTCAGATACAGGGAAAAAAAAAGCCTGATTAAATGATTAGAGTGCAGTACAAGTCCCACTTTCCTACGTTTAAAATGTAACAAGACCCAGTGACTGCTGAAGCAATGAATCACCACAATTTACATATACAGGTCAGCAGGGAACATTCTCACAGCTGAGAGCATTCCTGCAGTCAACACTTAGCTACTCCTATTGCAGCCACCTCTTGGCAAATCCAGATGCATTCCTGTTAGTGTCCCTGAACCACCTCACGGGCGGGAGGAGGAGGACACACTTTCCATTGCCGGGAGGAAGCCGGAGCCCTGCGGGACCCTTCCCTCTGTGGCATGTTGCAGGGCTTGGCTGGCTGCAGCTTGCGGAGCACAGAGGTGCTCCCCTTTCGAGCTGACAGTTCTCTTGGAGGCTAGTCACAAGTCCGTGGTGGACCAAGGTGCGGCCCTGCAGTTCAGGTGCAGGTGACAAGCAAGAACACCTTATCCAGTGCTTGTAGGAGCGGTGTTTGCAGGGAGGGGGAGGTGCTCCCACCATCCATCCCCGGGTCACCAACCTTCCCGTGGACCTGCTTTCTCACTCAGACTAAAATCGGCGGAGAGCGAGGGTTGGGGTTAGGGCTGGGAAGGAAAGGACCCTCTGCACGGCTCCTAGAGCGGGGCAGGAGAGGCCAGCGCTGGCCCCGCACGGGAGCGAGCAGGGCGGCGGGGTCGGGCCGGCTGCGGGCGGGCGGGGAGCGCCGGTCCCGCTGCCCAGGGTGTATCGCAGCCACCCAGGGCCGTGCCGAGTACACGGTGTTCCCTTCCCGCCCCTGAACTGCGACTGAACTTCCCCAGCCCGCCGAGCACCGGGGACCGCGCCGATTCCCTCCAGGGGCGGAGGGAGAGGCAGGGAGGAGGAAAAGCAAGAGGGGCGGAGGGAAGGAAGTTCCAAAAGGGTTTATTTCATCGTAAGTACTTAAGGTGGGGTGTTGTTTGGTTTGCTTTTTTGTGGTTGTTTTGGTGGGGGTTTTTGTTGTTTTTTATTTCTATGTGTGTGTTTTCTTTCTACGTTGAAAAAAAAGCAAGCAAAAAAATTTCAAGGCAATCAGCATCCATAAGCGAACACACTTTCAGAAAATATGTAGAAAAGAAAAAGACATTGCTTTTACAGAAATAGATTTATGCCACTTTTGTTTTTTTGCTTTCCTGCCATTGTTAAACAAGTACTTTTCCTTTACTCTTCTCTCTGACCCGAACATTATAATTATGTTTCCTTCCCGAAGGAAACCGAAAGTGCTGTGACCCCACACAAGAAAGAAAAGACCAAAGGTTTGACAAAGACCTCATGCCCACAAGTTGTTTTATTTTTATTAGGATGCCTTTAAAGCTGGTGTCTTTCAGAGGTTCTGTGCCATTGTGGTGCTGGTCTCAGGCAAGGCTCTGTGCCCGTGAGAGGTGCAGAGGAGCAAATAAAGCAGTTTCAGCCTGCAGCAGGTCAGTGTGTCAGCAGGCTCAGAATTGTGCATGTGTTCCTTGGGACTGCATTACTGGGGCTGTCTCTGTGAAACCTTTGTTAAAAAGGGTTAGCAGCACACTTGGGTGTTTTCCTTGTTTCGTGAAATTAGGTTTGTGCCAATCTTGGATCAAAATGAATAATAGATCTTGAGAGATTTTGGTAGGCACTATTTTGTATAAGAACCTGTATTTCATGCATGTATCACAGCATTTGGAAGACTTTTTGCCTTTTTCTGATTTGGTTTCATTATGGAGAACATGGAGAAAACCCACTTGTTGCAATTGTGTGGTATTCTTCACAGTAGCTAAAGTCACCACCTAGTCCAGTTTAATTCACTTAAAGTTTATTATTCAGAGCTATCTGGACACCATCTGCACATTTTGGGTTTGTCGTTTTGTGTTTTTTTTGTAGTAAATTTGTATTCATATAATTGATATGTTATATCCTTAGTGTGTTCCTGTCTGTTAACCACCTCTTAAAATCCTTTACAAATATTGGTTTTAGCCTGTTCAATAGCTAAATGATGCAGCCTCTTGCAGTCCACAGTTCAACCAGATGGAGCAAGAAACCTTTTTTCTCTTCTTTTACTACTGTGATGCCCTGAATATAAGAAAAATTTCTTGCCTGTCAAATGAGAAAAATTGCAAAAAGCCCCCACTTTGGAATTCTTTGGAATCTTTCCTCTCACCTTGGAATTCTTTCCCTGTGAGATGGGTTATGCCATGTCCCCTTTAAAGTCTGTGCATCCTGGCAGATGCTTTCAGCAAGTGCAAGAGCAACTTCTCAGGTAGCATTTCCTCCAAGCCTTGTTCCAGTCGGGGGTGGATGCACAGGAGCACCTTTTGGGCCTGATTTGCACCTTTGGCAGCTGATTCCCAGCAGTGCCCTGGGGCAGAAGCGACCAGTGCAGCCTTGTTACAAGCTGTAAGGCCATGCACGGGTAGGGCCTGTGGGCTGGCTCTGCCTGATGCATTCCTTGCCTGCCAGAGAAGGAGACTCCCACTCTGGTCCCTTGTTGGACCACATCTGTCTTACTCATTCTCTTTCTAACACAGGAACTGCTTGCCCTTGTCCTTGTCCCACAGATATTCTTCTCCCTCTGCTTTTCATCCTTTATCTTCCAGCTGCAATGCCTTTTGGCTTTTCTCAGATGATAGTGCTAGTGCCTAGCACTGCACTGGCAGCCACTTATCAATTCATGTGTTTGTTTCATCAGTCTTGTCATTTTATATTATCCACAGCCCTTGAAAGCTACTTAAGACCTCTTTCCTCATGTTTACAAGGCTGTTGTGCCATAACTAGACCAAAAGTACTAAATGGCTCTTTCCTTTCTAAGAAGCAGCCATGTTTCATGGGCTGTGGCCCAGAACTTGTGACCAGAAATGACCATTGCCCAGGACGAGGAGACAAATAAGCCAAACACAGCTGGAGCCTTGCAGTGACTGGCAATAAACTCTTCAGAGGAAATAGGGAAGGAGATGTGGGAGGCTGCTGCACCAAATGCTCCGGCTCTCCCCTGCACATCCTCACAACGCTCTGCCGACATGGTTTTGCCATTTTTAGCAAAGTTGCCAACATTGTTTTGCCATTTTTAGCAAAGTGAGTGGCCACTGAATGTCACTGTTTGGTCTCTGACAGACACACAGACATTTTTCTCTGTCTCTAAATACAGCATCCTTAAGGACAAAACCGAAGAAACAAACCAAATCAATCCAGGCACAAAGACAGAGCTCAGTGGTGCATCCCAGGACAGCTGGTCGTGGCATTCTGTCCTGGAAGAGCGGGTGATCCAGGAGCTCTGGGGACAAGCGGGGGCCCTGCTAAAGGAGAGGTGACGCTGCAGGGCTGGGATTGCTGGCTGAAGCACGGGGATCCCCGGCTGAGGCACTCCATCAGTTTCGGGTCTGTGGAATTTGTACACTTGGTTCACTCAGAGAAGCCATGAGGACTCCTTCACACGCGCAGCACTGGCAGATGGCGGATCACTTTGGCACTGGCTGTGCAAGGTAGAAGCACAACATTGCTCCCTCCAGTCCTTTCTCAGATTATCTCCTCTGACAGAAATCTGTGTGGCAGATACTCATGTTTCCAATTTGCTGGTCATTCTCCCTGCTTGAAAGCTGCAGTTGGGGAGCGCTCAAAGTCTGCAAGGCTGGATTGAAGCAGGTCCTGCAAGCTGGATTTCTTGCTCTGGCCTCTGAGGTGTAAAAGTTTCGCACAATCCCTCATGAGCCAAGCCACAACACCTTCCCCTGCAAAGGCCTGCCCTGGCTTTAAACCTGCCCTGGCTTTAAACCAGGCCTGGACACAGAAAGGCTGAATAGAGAAAGCTTGTTTCTGTGAAAACCTTTTTCCCTCAAGGGAATTCCAGACATCTGCTGAGACAGGGAGCCACAGCAAAGGCTGCACTGACCACGTGCTGAGCACCTGGCATCTCTCTTGCACTTGGGGAGTGCTGAGGAACCCAGTCCTTGGCGCTTGTTCTTCAGAAGAAAAAAGCCTTGAAAGACAAGGAGACATGATAACGTTGTCCTTCTCATTTTCTGAACTTCTGACACCATTTTCTTGTGTGCCATGGAGCTGAGCACTCGGCATGGATGGGAGCCAGTGGGAGTTGCCTTCTGAGCCACTCAGCAGGACTATAAAGATCTCACGAGGTTATGCAGGGAGAACATGAGAAGGGACAAATCCCAATTAGAACTGGATGTGGAGAGAGAAGTAGGGACACAGGAAGAGGAAAAGGCTGAAGTACCGAGTTCCTTCTTTGCCTCTCAGTCTTGAAACATGACCAAGCTGTTCTCTGGGTAGCCAGGATGGGTGCTGGAAGACAGGGACGGGGAGTGGAAGAAAGCTCCCAAACTCCAAGGTGAAATGATTACAGCCACACCAATTAGACACTCACAGGCCTGTGGGGCCAGAGGGAATTCACACAAAGGTGCCATGGGAAATGGCAGAAATGTTCTCCACGCCACCTGCCATCATTTCCCAGCAGTCCTGGCTAACTGGAGAGGTGCCAGGTGAGTGGAAGTTAGCAAAAGGGATGCCCTTGCCGTGGGCACTGGGGAGGTCAGGGAGCAGATCCTTTTCAAAGCAATGACACGGCCCGTGCAGAGCGAGCAGAGGATCAGGGCCAGCCTGCGTGGCTTCCTGAAGGGCAGGTGCTGCTTGGCCAGCCTGATCTCCTTTTAGGAGCAGGTGACCTCCTCCAGTGGATGAGGAGCAGACTGTGGGTGTCGACTGCCTGGATTTGAGGAACATCTTTGACACTGTTTTTTCCTACAGGATTCTCTGGGAGAAAGTGGCTGGTGTGGCTTGGAGGGCTGGCACTGCTCATGGAGCTAAAAACTGGCTGGTTGGCCAGGAGCTGCATGCAGCTGGCAGCCAGGCCCCAGTGGTGTTGCCCAGGCTCAGTCCTGGGGTCAGTGCTGCCCAGCAGCTGTGTCGATGGCCTGGATGAGGGGATGGATGCCCCTCAGTGGGTTTGCAGTGACACCAAGCTGGGCAGGAGTGCTGCTCTGCAAGACAGCAGGAAGGATCTACGGAGGGCCCTGGACACACTGGATTGATGGGAGGAGGGCCGTGGTGTGAGGTTCAACGAGGCCAAGTGCCGGGTCCTGCCCTTGGCTCACAACAGTCCCTGCAGCGTTCCATGGGCTGGGGCAGAGTGGCTGGGAAGCTGCCCCCTAGGAAGGGGCCAGGGGCTGTTGGCCCACAAGTGGCTGGACCCGAGCCAGCGTGTGCCCAGGCGGGCAAAAAGGCCACTGGCATCCTGCCTGGATCAGCAGGGGTGTGGGCAGCAGGCCCGGGGCAGGATTTGTCCCCCTGTGCCCGCACTGGTGAGGCAGCACCAGGAATGCGGCCCTGGGCTCTGGGGCCCTCAGCACAAGGCACTGGGGGCTGCAGCAATTCCAGAGAGGGGCCACAAAGCTGGGGAAGGGTCTGGAGCACAGGACTCATGAGGAATGGCTGAGGGAGCAGCTGTGGAGCAAAGGAGGCTCAGAGGGCCCTTATCACTCTCTAGAGCTGCCCTAGGGGAGGCTGTGGTGAGGTGGGGACTGGTCTCTTCCTCCAGGGAACTGGTGACAGGACAAGAGTAAAAGGCCTCAGCCTGTGCAGGGGGAGCTTCATCTTGGCTATGAAGAAAACTGAATTTTCACTGGATGCTTTCTCAAGCCTGGGAACAGGCTGTGCATGGAACACTGGAGTCACCATGCCTGGAGGTACAGTACAGGAAAGCTGTTTGGATGTGGCATTCAGGGACCTCTTTACTGATGCACTTGAGAGAGTTAGGTTCATGTTGGACTCCATGATCTTTGTGGTTATTTCCAGCCAAAACGACTCCATGATTCTAAAGCAGTATTCAGAAGCATACTACTTCGGAAGTTACTTGGGCTTTTGTGACTCTTGTCCCTGGGCAGCATCCTGAGTAAGCAAGAGCTTTGCTCTCCATCCTCTGAACCTGCAGCCAGTTCTGATCAAGTGTCCATGCAGCTGATTTGGATAAGGGAGTTGATCTTCCTGAAAAATGGTGTTTTCTGTGCTTCAGTTCTATTGGATGGGGCAGAGCTCAGAGACCACATGGCGTGGGGGTAGTGGGGAGAAGGATGTTAGGTGAACAGAGGTCTGGAATTAATTGGTGTGCTGCATAAGAGTCTCTGATTAGGCACATTGGTCTCCAGGACATGTATCTGGGTTTCTTGTGCCAGGCAATTTTGAACTTAAGGTCTGGACGAAAAGTCAGGGTTCAAGGCACAACTGTCTTTCAGGTATATAATATATATATAACTGTATTTAGTGTTTGTTTATGGATTTATATATTTTGTGTTCTTCTTGACAGTTTGTAAAAACAGGGTTATGCCCTCACAGAGCTGTTGTTTTGTTGTGTTTTCTTGTTATGTGGTATTCTTGGTAATTGCAAAAAGGGCATTTTCTGATGGTTGGTTATTTTTTCATCAAATAGATTGTTTTTACATCTGCAGTAAGAGTTGGCATGTTTCATTGCAACTCTGCATTGCCTGCATATCCTTATCTGTACATATTATTGCCTGGGTTCAGTTTTCCGACACTTAATAATGTCTCACCCTTACATTCCCAATTTCCACAAATACTGCAGAGATCTTATATTCTTCAGATGGATGAGACTATTTGTCATAATAATTCTGCTTAGTCCTGACTATTGGCTATGACATGAACTAATTTAATCCCTAATTACTCCACTTGATAGCTCTTTAAATTCAGAGGGCTTTGTCTTATTCATCAGGGTGTTGTGGCACCTCAATCTTATAAGGAAAATATTGCTTCTTCAAGTGAATTCTTTCAACATGGCAGCAAGTATCAAATTTTACATCCATGGAAATAGACGGTAAGTCTCCAACAGCTCAGGTCTTGCTGTATGCAGCAGTGTGGAAGATTTCACTAATAATTATTTTCCTTCATTTTCACTTTATTTGGAATAATGGGCAAAGTTGCAACCATTTCTGACAATCTTGTCAAGTTTCCTCCCAGTTGGGATATTGCAGGCAAATAAATATATTCTCTCAATTTTCAGTTGTCTTTGCATTGTTAATTTGGCACTAAATGTCCCACTGTCTGACATGGAGTAAGACTGTTCAAGGAGGAGGGAGTTACAGCTCAGTTGATTGCTCACATCAAGCTGTTATTTTCCCTATGTCAGGCCTCCAGCTAGATGGGCCAACCAGCTCCTCTGTGCTGTGTTGCTCTCTGCCTTGTTGGAGGTAGAGCTAGCAGGGTAGGCAGCCACTTGGAGTTAGTAATCTCTAGTGTGATGACAACTGATGAGCTGCACAGTTGATGAGAGAGAGAGAGTGGACAACAGTGCCTTCCACTGATGCTGTATTGCAGCATCAATAAAAAAAGCCAGACAGAAGTGAGAATTGCAGAAAGGGATGGATAATCAATGCCTGCTCTTGCCCCTTGTTTCTATCTGCAGGTCCACAGATGTAAATGAATGTAAAGGTCATAATTCTTTTAATTTTCAGAAGTGAGGCTATTGCCCGTGTCTGTGAAGGAAGCAGCTGTATGCTGTCAGCTGAGGCATTGTGGTCGGGGTGAGCTCAGGCGTGTGGAATCCTGGGGGAGTACACAGTGCAATCTCTTTTGATGCCACTTGGAAATGGGGGTGCTGTGTCCTTCCCCTCCCAGAATTGCTCTGCTCTGTCATCTGGCTCCTGTCTGGCAAGGCTCCAGTGCTTCCATCAGCAGTAGCATTCCCCACCCTTTGGCTTTTTCAGCTGTTGAATCCTTGTCTCCTGTAGGAGCGAGTACTGATGGCTATCTACAGCTCTTTTCCCTCCACCTTGTGTTTTGTTTGAAGGCACAATGAGACCTGACAGTAAGACATTTCATTTCTGTAATAGGGATTGTTTGTATGAGAACATCAAAAATGTAATTTAGACATTAAACATGTATGAATATTCATGTTAAATGTGTATGTGCACACACAAATATGTGTGCATACATATTTCTTATATGGCTGTAACAGAGCTTTGTCTTTCTCTTGATGTGCTTTTTGAGAGACAATAGTTGGTAACTTTATGAAAGTTTCTGATATAATTAGCCCATCAGAATGGCTCACTAATCCTCATTTCTATTGCTTGTTCAGAACTGTTCCAGTTTTTGCATCCATTCCCTACAGTAATCTCTGGGCCTTAGTTTTAGCATGAGATCTTTAGCCTTAATGACAGCATGTAGCTCTGGCTGAACTCTTCTTCCTCTTCCAGAAGACAGACAAACTTCTTTTGTGATCAGTCATTGGAAAATCATGCAAACTTGCATCAGAAGGCTGAGCAGTGTTAAAGCAGGACTCATATCTTTTTTAAACTCCTGAATATGGGTATAGGGATGCTTTTAATCTCTGACAGGTTTTTTGAATATATAATGTATATTCCATGGAATCTATGTGCCAGGTCTGGCAAGGTAGAATTTTCTTGGAAAGTGTTCTTCATCCCGAGAAGAAGCTGCAAAAGAACCAGTAGGAATTGCTTACAGTGGTGCAGCAAGCGTTGAAAATAAGGGAACTTACTCAAACGTCTGAATGTGAATATAGATACCTAGATTTGAAATCTTGAGCCATGATAGAATAAACTCAGGAATTTTTACAAGCAGTGCTCTATATCTGTATCATGTTGTGAACTTTGAATTGAAGAGTTTGACTATGGTGATTATAATCTTTACTTGCTTAGCTAAACCATATATGTAAAAAATCGTGTTCCAATTATCTGGAACTACTTTCCCTCCCCAAATAAGGAATCTTTCAGCTAAAGATAAGAGAGAAGAAGTTCTAGAATTAGTTTGGGCAAGCAGAAGTTAAAGTAGTATTAGTTTACAAGTCTAGCTATGAGATTTGTATCACACCTTTACAGTGAGTGTCTTCCACATAGAGTCATTGCAAAGGACCTTTATTAAGAACATTTTTATGGCAGCCATATGGAAGTTGTGGATAAAAGGCAGAAGAGTAACTCTGGCCATTTGCCTTCTTTCTCCTGCTATGTACTATACTATAGCACAGTCCAATAACTTTTAAATAATTTGCAGCTTCAGATAAAAGGCTGATTTTTCCTGAAAATTAAACTAATTTTGTATTTTTTTTTTCAAGAGTAAAAAGGAGTCATTATGACCTCTATGACTGTCGTGCTCTACAATTAGACAAAGCTCTTTTATGGATCAGATACAGCCTGTATATAGAGCAGGTGTGCTCACAAAATGTGCTTGAAAGAAAACAGGATGCTTAATGGATTTATGCCTAGCCTTGTTACATTTGGAAATTCTGTCTTTGTATTGCTGCCAAAGATGCTATTTCAGGTTCCCAGGTTTTCTCCAGTACCATTTGAACTGCACACTTTGTGCTTAAACCCCTCTGAGAGGTGACAAACAGAATAGAACTCCCTGTCTATTTCAAATACTACATGCAGACAAAAAGAAGATACCAGGTCATTTACCCAAGGCATGGGTTATACCCACTGCCGGGGCCTGTGCTCCTTGCAGGATCCTCTCAGGGAGAGACACAGCCACATCCCAGGCTGCTGCTGCTTGCACTCACCTCTCTGGGTGAAGCAGAGCTGCTGTTCTTGCTCTGTGCTTGTGTTATCACAGAGGTGAGGAGCCCAGGGTGGGGAGGAGGACCTCTCTGTGCAGCACCTGTGCAGGTATCAGCTAAAAAACCAGACATGCATGTGACAGGCCAATGTGATGAGGGAAAGTAGGAAACAGACAAGTAGAAGGAAGTAATTTGACAGCACCATACCACTCCATCAACAGCTTGGCTAGATGAGTTTTTTGTAGGCATTGAGCCTTGCATGTAACCTTGAAAGCCTTCTGGTAGAGTAATGAGATCCCTCAGAAGTCCTTCCCAGGCATGGAAAGCAGCCTGTGAGGGAGGCTGGCATCATGACTGACTGGAGAAATAGAGAATAGGCAGGGGCACAAAACTGGAAACAAATACAAGATCTAGAGATGAGAGTGGCAGTCATGTTTGTGCAGTCATAGCCACAGCATATGTTCCTCTCCTCTGATTGTTGGTCACTGCTGAGAGTCTGCGATGGCAGTGAGCACAAATGTGCCTCAGACCAGCAGGAAATTGTCTGCTGCAGCAGTTTGGATTTTAGAATTTATGGGGTTGTGGTTTCATTAACAAGTTTGGAGTTAAACTCTAGCCTATCCACTCTGGGGTTTACTATTGCAGTTTATAATTTTGTACAGCAGTAAACAGAGTAAAAGACAGCTCCCAGTTCTGCTGATGGGCAAGATCAGATGCTTGTGTACAGGCTATGATATTGAAACCAGGTCATAAATTAAAGAGGTCGCAATCAAGTTGAAAATCCTTTTTTTTTTCTGACATAATTTTCCATATTGCTGCTGATAAAAGGAAGACAAGATTATTTCAGTTGCAGTACCAGCTGTACTGTTTAGTTAACATTTCCATGTGAGGTGTAACTTCTAGATTAAACTGCCTTTTATTTTTTCCTCAGGATATTGTGTTTATATAGGTCTTTCGCAACAGTGCAGGAGTTAAGGGCACTGAGAATCTTGTGAAATTCTTTAAAACTAATTTCAGTTGTTTAAAAAGGAAATTTTTCTGTCTCCTTTTAGAGTCTGTGTATTGCACAAATTCAAACACTAACCTATTTTTTTCTCTTTTAATCTGAAGGTAAGCCAGGATTAGCAGTGCTGAAGAGGAATAAAATATAATTGATGTGAACTTAAAGGTAAGAAGGAGTCCTTTCCGGCATATTCCCTCTCAGATTTTTGGCAACACAGAGAGTCTTTACTTTCTAACAATTTAATTTTTTGCAATTGAAGTAATCTGCTTGAGGCTCAGAAGGAGACCTATTGCTCATAGAACCATTTTCCATCTTCTTGGCCTTCTTTGATGTCTGAGAGGCAGGACAGAGGGATGAAGATGGACGGATGGAGGGGACAAGTGGGGCTGGGAGCTGGGCAGGGGCAGCTGTGGGGACCTGGTGGTGGGGAGCTGTTGGGCTGAGTGTGTTAATTGTGAAAGAAGAAGGCTGGCTACCCGTCCTGACTGCTGACCCTGAGGGTGACGCCTGCTTCCACCAGTCACTGCATCAAGCATAAAGCTCCATCTATGCTGTAATTCTATATCCTGCATGTGAATGGGCTACACTTTGAGGTGCCCGTATAGCCTCAGTTACACCCCTGAGGTTTGTGTTCAGCAGATTTAATTATATGATTATTTATCATTTTGTCCACAGGATTTTCCCTCAGACTGTGTGTGAGATGGAATTGCTCTGGGGATGAATAAGAGGTGTGCAGCAATAGAAACATTTGTCTGCAGGAGTCAGATTTCATTTCTTTCTGGAGTCTGAAAAAGCTGATTGGTACCTAACAACACTTTTTGTGGGGAAAAATGCATTTGGGGTTTGATGTGGCTTTTAAAAATTTTCTTCTTGAATTGGTATTAGAATTATGGGGTTTGTTTTGCTTCCTTGATGCCTGATGCATAAACTAATTATGACAAGACCCTACCAGTCCTGTGCTCTTAGGTGAAGCCTCCCTTCCCCTGCCTGGCTCACAAGGAGGCAGAGAAGTCTAGAGGGGAGGCATGCACAGACAGGGAGGAAAATGGTCTGATTTTGGGTGAGCTCTTGAAGAAGGACTCTTTATGCTTCTGCAGTTTTTCTACATCCTAAATAATGTATAGTTTTCCAAAAGGGACATTTTCTGTCACAAAATACTTCCTCTGGAAAGTTTACAGTAAGGGGTTCTGATTGACACAGGAGATTCCAGGAAAAAAAAAAAGGCAATTATGGAGAAGGCACGGGTCAGTCCATGTTTCTGCCACAAAGCTGTGTTGGTTTTGGTTAAGTTGTTGTACATTAACTTTTCACAGTCACCAAATCTCCCCTGTTTTACAGGCAGCTGCATTGAGGCCATTTGTAAAGGCAACATATGTTTACAGATGTAGAAAACACCACCTAAATTCAGTATAAAACACTCTAGAGGTTTAGAGGTCTCAATGACAAGTTTTTCAAGTACGATTTTCACAAATACAAGCCCTTTGTTAAACTGAGATTATCACTATTTATTCATGTTGAAGTTGTTGTGGAAATAAATTAAGTAATGATAATTTAAAATTACTATCACAGAAAAAGACATAATAACATAGTGACAAGTTGAACTTTGAGAGCAGACTGAGAAAGCTGTGCAGGCATTGATGAGAAAACAGCATAGCTGCTCATACTTTAAACCAGTGCTATGGGTGGATTGGGGCAAGGAAGGAGAATTATTTGAACAAGTCACAAAGGAAATGCATGGAGGACCTTTTCAGGGCTTTGCAACTTTAATAATGCTTTTTGTGGAACACAGAAAAATGATAGCTGGTAAGTAGAGCTCCCCTAATACAATAAAAGACATTCTAGTATTTACTTTAGTGGTTACAGTTTTGAAGGACCTGCAAGCTTGTAGAACCACTGAACTGCCTGTATTAAAACATGTATTGTATCTCTCTCATATAGTCTAAATAACCTACTGTGCCTGGTCTGTAACCCTTTTGAATAACCTCAACAACTCAGTTGCAAAAGGTCTATTTTGCTGAAGGAAAAAAATCCAACTTCTTGGGTATTTGCATTTTGAACTACCCAGGAAGGATTAGGTACTAAACACTTTGAAACATCCAATCCCAACTTACAATTTAATTACATTATAATAGAAATATTAACTTCTGATTTCCTTGACCTGGCTGGGGAGAAGACCCACTTTATCCCATCACCTCAAAGCTTGTGCATTTTGTAAGGCATGGATTTTCCTTGAAGTCTTAACTGAAGAAGAAGTTTCAATTGCTAGTTTAATAATCTTTTAAAAAACACACCTCAGATTCATATGTACAAAAATTAATTTCCCGGAGAAAGATTTTAATATACTGCAATTTGTCAAAGAATTTAAAATGTCCTGTTCTTTCATATCTGGTCAGAGAGAATGAGCTGCTTGCAACTAGTCAAGAGCTAAGAAAGCATTTTTCAGATATTTGACAGATCATTCAGCAGACAATGACTCAAAAGACCAATATCTGCCCCAAAAGTCCATGTACTGTATGCTAAGAAAGGTGAACTTAATGAAAATAAACTACTGTATTGATAAAAAAATTGGCCAAAACATTACTTTAAAAATTGTAACAATTCAAAGCTTACCCTAGTACTTCTATTTACTTGTGGGACATTTCTTTCTGGATTTTATCTATCTGTATGTTTTCCAGTGTTTTTTTACAAAAACAAAGTAAATATTTTCAAGATGTAAGATAAATGTTACAATTTTTCCTGCTATTTTTGGGGGTTTTTTTTGATGGCAGCTGCATGTTGAACAAATGCAGGTAAGAAGCCCATAGAAATGCATGTCTATGGTTTTAGAGGAAGGGGAGAAGTCTGAATTAAGTACTCCAGAGAATGCTTTTCTAACATGAAAATGGCAAGATCTGATAGTGGTATGACCCTTTCAGCTGGTGTTTGTAATCCACCATCTCTACAGAAAGGTGCAGAACTCAAGAGACACATACAACCACACCCATACCAGATACCAGTGCAGAAAGCAACTATTGTAACATTGTCAGTGACATTAATCACTATAAAGTGATTAATAAAATGGTGTTTCTTCTGTGCATCAAAATCCAAGCAGATCTGTGCCAAGAATGGTTATCAATAATCTGCTTACTGAGGTCCTGTGATGGGCCACCTGTGGTGGTTCGTGGTAGCAGCAGTGGAGCAAATGAATGCATATGAGGCAACAGCATGGTAAGAAATTATCTGTAAAGATCACTTGTGACCCAAAGACTGGCAACAGGAGCAGTGGGACTTTAACCACAGTTTAACCCTCTAACCTCAGTCTGAACCTACGCGCTACAGATTCATCAAAACACCCTTCTTGACTTGTGCTCAGCGCTTCTAGTCCATTCCTACCTCTGGGCCTTTGGTTTGGCAGCTGCTCTTTTTTCTTTGGGGACATTTTCTCACTGAAAGGGGTTGGTGGTTTATCTTATGCCCCCATTTGGGACAGCAGTAACCATGCAGCTTAAAGCAAGGAATCTGTGATCTCCCCAGAGCCTCACCTGCTGAAGCCCCTCAGTTTGCTTAATTGCACCTGTCCTGAAGGCAAGGCAGCGCAGATTCCTCAGGGGTGAGGCAGAGCACTCAGCAAGTGAAACTCTGGCTTCTTGGGAGCCTAGCATTACCACCGTGGAGCACTGGGACACTGGTGCTAATGGGGATGGGACCTGGCAGCAGGGAGCCCTGCCTGGAGTGGGGCTCGAGGGGTGGGTGACGAGACTCGCGCTGATGAGCGAGCCCTGTGCTAGCAGCGTTCTGCTCCCCTCCTTGGTGACCCTGCACCTGCAATTGGGTGCTGGGGTCTGGACTGTGACCCCTCCATCCTGCAGGGGAACGTGCAGATGGAGCAGGAAATGGGAAGTGAGGTGTCCCAGGTTGCTGTGGCAAAGAGACAGGCGTGCTTGGGACTCTGCATACCCAGGAGGCCAACAGTCCCAGGGGCTCGTGGGGAAATCTTCTGCTCCCCGTAACACCTTAAGGTCAATTTGTGCCATGCACTGCTCCCATTACTCTGGGATGACCTAATTTTTTTTTTTTTTTTTTTTTGCAGAGAGGTGGATGGCTGGGATATGTTGTCCAGTGCTTTGATACAGTGCAATTTCACCTAAATGCTGCCTAATCAGACAATCTGTGCCCTCCCATCTCCCATGTCAGCTAATTTTGCCAGAAGGAAAGGTGGCAGCTGGCTAGCAGAGCTCATCCTGTGCATCCATGTTGGCCTTGTGAGTTTCTTTTGGGCACAGGGTACCATCTGTGTATCTGTGTCGACAGGTAAATGCTCTATTTCTTTTATTTCCAAGATTATGCTCAGGAAGTTGCTCAAAAATGCTAGCTTAAAGGAGAAGCCAAAGAGATTTTTACCCTTACCTTTTCATTGATTACAGCCTTGGCTAATCATCTGCTATGAATTAAAATAATTTGTGGGCATAAGCAGGTTCTAGGAGTCTGATGTTGAATTTAGAAATGTGGCCATCAATAATGGCAGTAATAGAAGTATATGCCTGTAGTTTGCTTCTATGCCTAGAGTAGGAGATAATTATCACTCCTCTTCTTTCAGCCCTGATTACTGCAGCTCTTGTTCTGATAGCTGGAGCAATGTTTTTCCTTGTTATTCTGAACAATAGCTTTCACAGAGCAGGTCAAGGATATTAAGCTAGGTTGCCCGTTGAAAGGAGATGAAACCTTGCATGCAGCTACTATGTAAATTCTGATGAATCATTGAGGCTCACATGGTTTATGCTTCACTAGTTTCACTAGTTTATATCAGAAGTGGGCTGTAGTGTTGGTTTTTTTTGTTTGTTTTCATTTTGTTTTGTATTTTCTGGTAGAAAGCCATAAGAAAAGTAAGGTGGGTACATCCTTTTAAGAGAAATCTGAGGTAGCTCTTAGTCATGTGAGTTTAGGTGGTTTTCTCTTTGGAACAAATAGCCAACATTACTGATCCCACTGCATTGCCATTTCATTTTTTGTGCCAAGTTTCACTGTTAGTTATTTAAGTGCCCAATTTAAGAAACTGTTTCATCAGTGGAGCAGCAGTTGAGCAATTTGGGCTTAAACAAGGTGAGACTTTGGTCTTCAAATTAGATTTCTCCTTCTATTTGCATTTTTGATACACTGTTCAGAAATCACAGATATTGTTGTTGCTTTTTCTAGGGGAAGACAATTTTTAGAGTAGAGTTTGTTTTTGAAAGTTTTGTTTTATTTAGATCATAAAATATTGATTTTGATCTCTGTGTTCCTGCCAGATATTCTCTTTCATCAAGATTTATTTGTTATTTGTATATCCATATTGCTGTGTGGCTCCTAGCCTGGACATGCACCTTTGGATCCCATTTCAATTCATCTGTGTCTGTTCTAGTGGTCACAATGGGAAGATAAACTGGATAAAAGGAGCATAAGAAGTGTTGCTTACTGAATATATCTGAATGTTAATTTAGTACTATTTTTGATATTTTGATAGCAAAATCAAAGACATGAGGTGTGAAGAGTATTCAGTGATAGAGTTCTGTCATTTGGTTTCCTGCTTTAACTAATTTATATTTGAGGAAAGCTGCAAGTGCAAAGCAGAGGAGAGACTTCCTATTGTAAAATTAGGTGAACTTTGGTTAGACTTGAGTATTGGGGTTTCAGACAGATAGACTAGCAACCAGGATTCTCAGTATTCCTTTGCAATCCTGGATGGTCTCCCTTTTTATTATTATTATTTTTTTATTTATTATTTATATGCAGAAGTGGATATATTATAGGTGGTACTGTGTCGCACAGAGAGAAAAATAAACCTGTGAGTCTTGTGATTGCTCAGCTGCTGGGGTAGATGTAGTAGTCAAGTTCCCTTGTAGTTAAGGTTTTGCTCTGCATTAAATAGGTACTAGTAATACCCCACCCAAATTCCAGATTGTTAGACTGGTTGAAGATGTGCTGTTGTAGGGTGTTAAAATCTTTGATACCAGCTTTGACCATAATCAATCCTTTTTCTTTTACAATAGTTCAGGTGGCAAATATGAAACTGAAGGAGTGAGATTTAGCCCTGGACCTCCATAACATCTCATCATAATGGCTGTCTGAAACAACTATGTTACAAAAGTTAGATTGGTAAACCTGCCTAGTAGTTGCCTAGTGCTTAAGTCCATAACTGCCTGTGTATTCCCAAAATCTTTTGGGAAGGACATATCCATTACATTTTACACATGATTTTCTCAGGAAACTAGGAGCTTTGGCTAATATATGGAGTCCATTAAAGAATCATTAAACAGTTTTTTCCCCCCCTATATTTTTTCTTTTGATTTCCAAGATGAGGAGGCTAAAAATAGGCCCACTCAAAAAATGTATGATAAAACAGGGAGCAGGAAAAGCAGCTGGTTCTATCATTGATGTTCCTTTTTTATACATCATATAAAATGCACTCTGAACTTTGAAAGATTTCCAGCATTTTGTGATATTGCCTCTGCCTGAAACCCTTCAAATTGCACTATGGGAATTGCCTTAAGGTAACTTTGGACCCTTTGGCTCAGGAATACCTTTTAACAGTTTCCTGACTGAGAGTGCTTCGCCTGAGAGGATTCACAGATGGGAAACTGCAGAGGTGCTTTCTGGGGAGATGTGAGAGAGGGATTCTTAGACAAATCTGTTGTAGAGGGGGGATTGTACTCCAATTTTCTATGTACTGGATGAATGCTGTGAAAAGAAGGTTCTTAGCTCTTGTATATAGGAGCAGGAGGACAGATGGAAAAATGCTTTGTTGGGAGATTTAGGTACTGATCAGGTATATATCTGGTCAGGAGTTTCAGCATTATATGGCAGTGCACTGAGAGTCATAGCATTGTTTAAGTTGTAAAAGATATTTAAAATCCGTAACTTGAAGTAGAAACCAAGTCCATCACAACATGACATCTTCTAAATACCTCCAGGAATATTTATTTTAAGCCTGCCCACTTATATGAGAAGCCTATTTCAAGATGGAATGATTGCAAAAGATAGTAAATAAAAGTTTTATGATTGAATGTCTGTTCACCTAACATCCCTCTCCCCGCTACCTCAGACCCTGTGGTCTCTGAGCTGAGTCACATCACTGCCGCATCCAATAGAACTGAAGCACAGAAAACACCATTTTTCAGGAAGATCAACTCCCTTATCCAAATCAGCTGCATGGACACTTGATCAGAACTGGCTGCAGGTTCAGAGGATGGAGAGCAAAGCTCTTGCTTACTCAGGATGCTGCCCAGGGACAAGAGTCACAAAAGCCCAAGTAACTTCCGAAGTAGTATGCTTCTGAATACTGCTTTAGAATCATGGAGTCGTTTTGGCTGGAAATAACCACAAAGATCATGGAGTCCAACATGAACCTAACTCTCTCAAGTGCATCAGTAAAGAGGTCCCTGAATGCCACATCCAAACAGCTTTCCTGTACTGTACCTCCAGGCATGGTGACTCCAGTGTTCCATGCACAGCCTGTTCCCAGGCTTGAGAAAGCATCCAGTGAAAATTCAGTTTTCTTCATAGCCAAGATGAAGCTCCCCCTGCACAGGCTGAGGCCTTTTACTCTTGTCCTGTCACCAGTTCCCTGGAGGAAGAGACCAGTCCCCACCTCACCACAGCCTCCCCTAGGGCAGCTCTAGAGAGTGATAAGGGCCCTCTGAGCCTCCTTTGCTCCACAGCTGCTCCCTCAGCCATTCCTCATGAGTCCTGTGCTCCAGACCCTTCCCCAGCTTTGTGGCCCCTCTCTGGAATTGCTGCAGCCCCCAGTGCCTTGTGCTGAGGGCCCCAGAGCCCAGGGCCGCATTCCTGGTGCTGCCTCACCAGTGCGGGCACAGGGGGACAAATCCTGCCCCGGGCCTGCTGCCCACACCCCTGCTGATCCAGGCAGGATGCCAGTGGCCTTTTTGCCCGCCTGGGCACACGCTGGCTCGGGTCCAGCCACTTGTGGGCCAACAGCCCCTGGCCCCTTCCTAGGGGGCAGCTTCCCAGCCACTCTGCCCCAGCCCATGGAACGCTGCAGGGACTGTTGTGAGCCAAGGGCAGGACCCGGCACTTGGCCTCGTTGAACCTCACACCACGGCCCTCCTCCCATCAATCCAGTGTGTCCAGGGCCCTCCGTAGATCCTTCCTGCTGTCTTGCAGAGCAGCACTCCTGCCCAGCTTGGTGTCACTGCAAACCCACTGAGGGGCATCCATCCCCTCATCCAGGCCATCGACACAGCTGCTGGGCAGCACTGACCCCAGGACTGAGCCTGGGCAACACCACTGGGGCCTGGCTGCCAGCTGCATGCAGCTCCTGGCCAACCAGCCAGTTTTTAGCTCCATGAGCAGTGCCAGCCCTCCAAGCCACACCAGCCACTTTCTCCCAGAGAATCCTGTAGGAAAAAACAGTGTCAAAGATGTTCCTCAAATCCAGGCAGTCGACACCCACAGTCTGCTCCTCATCCACTGGAGGAGGTCACCTGCTCCTAAAAGGAGATCAGGCTGGCCAAGCAGCACCTGCCCTTCAGGAAGCCACGCAGGCTGGCCCTGATCCTCTGCTCGCTCTGCACGGGCCGTGTCATTGCTTTGAAAAGGATCTGCTCCCTGACCTCCCCAGTGCCCACGGCAAGGGCATCCCTTTTGCTAACTTCCACTCACCTGGCACCTCTCCAGTTAGCCAGGACTGCTGGGAAATGATGGCAGGTGGCATGGAGAACATTTCTGCCATTTCCCATGGCACCTTTGTGTGAATTCCCTCTGGCCCCACAGGCCTGTGAGTGTCTAATTGGTGTGGCTGTAATCATTTCACCTTGGAGTTTGGGAGCTTTCTTCCACTCCCCGTCCCTGTCTTCCAGCACCCATCCTGGCTACCCAGAGAACAGCTTGGTCATGTTTCAAGACTGAGAGGCAAAGAAGGAACTCGGTACTTCAGCCTTTTCCTCTTCCTGTGTCCCTACTTCTCTCTCCACATCCAGTTCTAATTGGGATTTGTCCCTTCTCATGTTCTCCCTGCATAACCTCGTGAGATCTTTATAGTCCTGCTGAGTGGCTCAGAAGGCAACTCCCACTGGCTCCCATCCATGCCGAGTGCTCAGCTCCATGGCACACAAGAAAATGGTGTCAGAAGTTCAGAAAATGAGAAGGACAACGTTATCATGTCTCCTTGTCTTTCAAGGCTTTTTTCTTCTGAAGAACAAGCGCCAAGGACTGGGTTCCTCAGCACTCCCCAAGTGCAAGAGAGATGCCAGGTGCTCAGCACGTGGTCAGTGCAGCCTTTGCTGTGGCTCCCTGTCTCAGCAGATGTCTGGAATTCCCTTGAGGGAAAAAGGTTTTCACAGAAACAAGCTTTCTCTATTCAGCCTTTCTGTGTCCAGGCCTGGTTTAAAGCCAGGGCAGGTTTAAAGCCAGGGCAGGCCTTTGCAGGGGAAGGTGTTGTGGCTTGGCTCATGAGGGATTGTGCGAAACTTTTACACCTCAGAGGCCAGAGCAAGAAATCCAGCTTGCAGGACCTGCTTCAATCCAGCCTTGCAGACTTTGAGCGCTCCCCAACTGCAGCTTTCAAGCAGGGAGAATGACCAGCAAATTGGAAACATGAGTATCTGCCACACAGATTTCTGTCAGAGGAGATAATCTGAGAAAGGACTGGAGGGAGCAATGTTGTGCTTCTACCTTGCACAGCCAGTGCCAAAGTGATCCGCCATCTGCCAGTGCTGCGCGTGTGAAGGAGTCCTCATGGCTTCTCTGAGTGAACCAAGTGTACAAATTCCACAGACCCGAAACTGATGGAGTGCCTCAGCCGGGGATCCCCGTGCTTCAGCCAGCAATCCCAGCCCTGCAGCGTCACCTCTCCTTTAGCAGGGCCCCCGCTTGTCCCCAGAGCTCCTGGATCACCCGCTCTTCCAGGACAGAATGCCACGACCAGCTGTCCTGGGATGCACCACTGAGCTCTGTCTTTGTGCCTGGATTGATTTGGTTTGTTTCTTCGGTTTTGTCCTTAAGGATACCGGCTCCTGTATTTAGAGACAGAGAAAAATGTCCGTTTGTCTGTCTGTCAGAGACCAAACAGTGACATCCAGCGGCCACTCTCTTTGCTAAAAATGGCAAAACCGTGTCGGCAACTTTGCTAAAGATGGCAAAACCGTGTCGGCAGAGCGTTGTGAGGATGTGCAGGGGAGAGCCGGAGCGTTCGGGGCAGCGCGGGAGAGGCTCGGGCTGCGCAGAGCGCTGAGCGCGGGGTGCAGCCCCTGCGCTGCTGCATGAAGGGCTGAGCCTCTCCCTTGCCTCTGAGGGAGGTCCGATAACTGTGGAAATGAGTTTGAAATCACGCGTTTCCTTACCCTATGTAATACGTGTTTTCCACATGTTTTTCCTCCAACCAGCTTTTGACAGGGTCTGTCTTTCTTCTTGAATGTCCTAGGCTTGGGTACTGCTCACTGACACCCCCTGCCAAGTCTGGCGGGTACCGAAATTCGGAAATGGCGGTACCCATTGTGCCATGCTACCAAAACAGAACTGGGACCCTGTGATCCAGTCAGTATGACAGAGACATTCCGGTTGGTGTGCACTATCCTGTCGGGCTGTCCTGCCCTTAGAGCAAGGTTTGGAGGCACAGCCCTCAGCTCTGATTGCACCCTTAGGGGAGGGGGCTCCCACAGACACAGGCGTGTGTGAACCAGAGCACACATGGCACCACGTTTGGCCAATCTTCCCTGGATCATGTACCTTGCTAATTCCTGTACTTAGCATCCAAGGGGAAAGAATGAGTGGTTTTTCCCAATTACCTCAGGTCGTAACTTCTATTAAAATATGTTAGCAATTTAAAACTATTCTGTAAAATATTAGAATATTTTGATTCCAACTGAATAGAACAGTGTAGTTATTAAATGCTTCTCTCTTGGTAGAGGAAAGATGAAATTCTTGGCCCCTTCTTGTACATTTCAGAGCAGTTTTAACAAATAATGTATACTGTGTGTTATTTTGTATTTCGTCATAATATGCAATTTTAAAAATCCTGAATTGAATTCCAGTGTTAAACTTCCACAGAATAGCAACTTGTGTCAGTATTCATCCTTTCCTGATTAACATATTTTAATATATATTTATTTTGTGCACCTTCTTCTGAAGCCAAAAAATTCTTGATCTGCTGTGACATTTTCTCCTACCAACATAATGCTGAAGCTAATAGACCCAGTGGATCCGTCCATCCCCCAAGGGGATGGCTTGCACCCATCCCTGATGCTGGTGCAGGGAAACAGAAGCATGCATTGTACAGTTGCATAAGACAGCTTAATTTATCCAATGGCTAGGACAGCACTCTGAGACTTTGGAGTTGCTGTGAGATGAGTAGGATCAGCTACTGTTAAAGGAACTTGTTTTGCTGTAAACGTCCATGGTGATGTACTGTCTGAAAATAGTCAGACATTTTAGAAGAGATGGACTATGACTCATCTAACATAATACTAAAGTAGGCTTAGTTTATTTTATAGACTTATTAAGAATGTAAAAAAGTACACAAAATTTCAGATAAATATTTAAATTACTGCAGTAGCAGTGTAGTTCCTAGGTGTGACTGTACAGGGAGGAAAGGGAATGTCCTTGCATAGCTCTGTACTTCCTGCTGTGGCTGCAGTTCCTCTCTGATTTAGCTGAACTGGGGTGGGAATGCAGGCAATCTGTTCTGGGTAGAAAGCCAAAATGTTTCAGGGAGAAAACAATCCATGGGGAGCTGAGGACCAGGCTACGTTTTCCGAAACTTTGGTCCTTTCTTGAAACAGGGCAGCTAGTCACCACCCCTCAGATAAGACTGGAGCAAAGACACAAAATGTCCTTTTAGACACTCACCAAAAACCACTCATCAGATCCTCTGAGATGTGGACTATTTATTCTACATGAAGCACAGATTAGCCTTTGTTGCTGCAAGTTGTTTGTCTAAGTTATGATTATCTGAGGGAATGCTACAGTCTTAGCAAAGTAAATAGCACGGTTGAAATGGACTAATTTTAAAACTTACACTACTGACAATTGACAAGTTTGCTCCTCAGATGTCCACTCAGGGAAAAAAAAGGTGGAACTTTGCCATATAGTGTGAGAGTGATGTGAATTTTAGAGTTCATTGTTCGTATGTTCCTTTGAGACTAACTTTTTTCCCTGTTCATCATGTGCTCACACCCCTCATCTGCTCCCCTCCTCCAGAAATTACAGTGCAGTTACTGTGGTTCAGCCCTTGTGGGTTATAATTCAGATCTGTGACTAATATTTCTAAGGAGTTTTTGCAGAATGTAATTCTTCAGTCAGATTTACTGTTTTTACTGTTACTTTCAGAAGATTTATTAATTGCTAAAGATGTGTTTTTTAGTTTCAAGATTTTAATTAGTGACCAGCAAAATGCTACATTGATAGTTGATTTTTTTTTGTTGTCTTTCAAATTAAGAAAAAGATTGTGTGTTAACATTTTCTCTAATGTCCTTAGAGCCTTAATATATTATTTTCCAAAGCTTCTTAAGAAAATTCTCATCTTGCATGCTATGAACAAAAAAACCACTGGAATATTTTGTGAGGATAATTATTATCTCTAGATACTGATTCTGTGGTGTCCATGTGGCTATTGAACCTTTGGCTACATGTTTGATTGGGGAAAGGTGTAGCTAAAAAGTTTTAAGTTTTAGAAGGTGGTACAAGCAGAGCAGTCTTGCCACAGGTGTCAAACTTCTTGGTTTGGAATCCAGACTAGCAAAGGCAAAGGCAGTTTCACCCACAGTTCTCTGCAACAGCAGCCTGTATCATCTGAGGTGTGATGTCTGTAACTGTTCACAGACTGCTATTATTATTTCACATAAACAACCCTCTCTGAGATACTGCTTGTTATTATTGCCTCCCAAAAGTAGAATCCAAATATACTGTATTTATGACCTCAATCAGTTATTTGAAAATTTCAAAATGGAATCATGTGAGCTTACATTTTTTTGTTGTTCCAGAAGTATAATATGGCAAATTTGAGCTCTGAATGCAAAATCAGTGAGGGCTGGTGTAAGTCTAAGCTTGTGCTGCACTCAGTCATGAGGATAATGAATCATGGTGTAAGTCAAAAGGAGTTCTTTTCCATTGCGTACTAATGACATTAAGACACTAGATCTCTGCCCTAAAGGCTACAAGATAACAGCTCATGGGAGTGAAAATCAAGGCTACTGATTTTTTTGTTTGTTTGTTTTGTTTTGGTTTTTGTTTTTTTTTTTTTTTTTTTGCTTGCTAATTGGCTGAATTTAGGTGAAATTTGTTACTGTGAAAAATCAAAATCCCAGGGAGACTAGAGATATAGTGTTACCTGGAGAGTAGCATAATGACAACTCTTTGGCATAGGTTTAGTTTTTGTTTTGGAAAACTTCAAAGCTCCCAGTCTTCACTGAATGACAGTCCCTGAGAAAGGATGAAATTAAGTCTGATCAGAAAGTTTAGGATTTCCTTCTTAGATACCTGAAATAAAGAACAGTTCTCTGAACCATTCCTCTCTTGAAGTACAACTGATGTATGCAGAACTGTTTTGAGTATCTCATATCTTTCTGATTCAATTGGATGTTTGTTTTCCTGTGCTTCTTTTTTCTTTGGCTAAAACATGATATTATCTCCGTGAAGGCTTATTTGTAGAGGTAGAAGATCCTGACCTTGGCAGATTTTGTGTCAGCAGTGTTTTTTCAGCATTTTTGTGAGGATGTATCAGAGCTGGCTGTAGCTGCATGAAGAGGGAGACGATTTCTTTTTGAGGAGGTGAGATGCCGGTTCAGAGTCGGCCATGGGTACTAGTGGATTACTGGGTGTCCTTTGTTTTTCGTGGAGGTTCTCTGGCTGCAAGAGATTTGTGGAGGTTCTCTGGCAATACCACCCAGTTGCCATACAAAGGAGCACACTTCTTCCAGGCTATGTGGATGCAATGCAGAGAGGATCTGCAATCAATGCTTTTGTTCCCCCCTTTGCTGGAATGGTAGCGACAAAGCAAAGAAATTATTCCCTCCTTTTAAATAAACCCACTGAAAAGTGCCTCTTTCTTGGTTCTGATATTTGCCAGAATAAAGGACACCTTGAATGAAATCTGATCTCATAAGTGGAAATAATTTGCAACATTCAAAAGGCTGTGTGCAACATAGTAAATATTTTGGTTTCCTTAAAGTCTGTAAAGTTAGAACAGTGAGAGATCTTAGAGAAAAGCAGCTACCATTGCATCACTACTTTACTGCCTTGAAAGCAAATGAACATAAATAAATGCTCCAGCAAGAACAGATGTTTTGATCTACATATCTTTTTTTTTTTATTGCAAAACAATTGTTACAGAAATTTCAGAAAGTTCTACTGTAGTAATTGCCAACTTCTGCTTTTTATTACGCATCTAAACACAGTCTAAAAGTGCATTGTGAATCCAGTAGACCTTTGGAAAGGACCATTTTCCCTAGTTATGTACATTTAAACAAATCATACTTGAAAAGCTTTGTATTAGTAGGAATTTGTTTAAAATAACATTTTAGTAATTTTTATCCCTTTATAAATGATTGTTATACACTTACAAATGATAGCCCAAATAATAAATGATTAAATAGCTATTAGTATAGAATATTGCAAACACTGTTCCAGACAGCAGTAGCAGCAAATAGACTCTCGTCATGTACAACAACTGCAGTGGCGGAAAAAAGATATAACTTTAATACAATTTACTCTTGTGCAGGCATAAAACTGTATTTCACATCCAATTCCCTCTTCTTTCCCTTCCCCCTCCCTCCTAGATATTAAAATAAACAAGAGTTATACTTCCCTGCAGCAGAAACAGCAGCAATTTAATAATCAAATGTTTTTACCTAACAGCCTTTTGGAGTAAGTATTGTGTGGCTCTATGAATGATCTGAAAGCATACAGCAAAAATTAAAAGGTCAGAGACTGTTTCACAACCAGACTGGCTCAATGGCTCCATCATTAGACCTCCAACTTGAAGATGATACAGTGGAATCCATGCCATAACTCAAAGTAATATTGAGTTAGAAATGCAGAATAAATCCATCTCCTGACAGAAGTCAGAGTATGCCACTGAAATCAGTGGATTTTCTGCAGATTTGCACCAGCATTAGTAAGACCATAATTGTAGTCAATCATGGAGATGGGAAGCCTGTGTGACCTGTAGAGTTCTGTATGAAATGTACGACTGGCTAAAAAGCAGGGTGCAGAAACAAAGTCCCTCTGCATCCAATACTACTGCTCCTATGCCAACGTGTGGCAAGGACAGTAATTCCATCTACAGTACTGAAGGGTTTCACTAGGTAAGCAGACACCCCCAATGTTTCACTTCTCATCCCAGTGTGGACTGTAATTTTATCTAAGGTGGTTGAAGGGAAAATTCATGCTAGGAATCTTACCCATTTGTTTTGAAGAAGATGGTCTATACCTAGTATCTCTTGACAGAACTGAAAATGTGGCCTTTGTTGAAACAAATACGCATATCTGTGCAAAAAATGCAAATAAATTGTCACTTTTAAGCAGGGAAAGACATCACAACTACGTAAGTGTTTCAAGTGTTTCAAGGGAAATCCAGGAAAACCCTCTCACACTTTCCTTTGGATGATTATCAGATCCACTTCACTGTTTAACCTGAGCAATGTAATAAGACATTTATGCTTGTTTTGAAAACCTGCACCCCGACTTCACAGGGAATTTTGTTTCACTCACTCTAATACCTCTGATGATGTCTGCTCTCAGGACAGATACTGGCTTATGCCCACTGCAGTCATTGGACTAAGGCTGTGTGCTGCTACCAGCACTTTTTTTTTTTTGAGCAGTTATTCACATAGTTGCATTTTCCATGCACTGACAGTTTCTAAGAAACAAATCGTTTTCTTCTCATACAAAAAATATACCTAACTAAGATATTTATCCCCTGACAAAAGGCTATCCTTTCCGCAAAAGGTACAAATCAGTTTCGTTGTTTTTTTTTTACCAAAAATCTATAAATGGAAAATTAAAAAAAAAAAAGTAATCTATGTCTGGAACCCAGAGGGATTTCCTTATGTAGATGAATGGATGTTTTGGTTTTTCATTATATTTTCAAATTATCCCCTCACTGCCATTTGCTAACTGGCACTTGTGCTAAGAAAATAGTGTAGCACCTGATCTCTTCCAAAAAAAAGAGAGAGCCAAATGTCTGAGCACTGCTGTAGGTTCGCATTTTGTGTTGAGTATTCAAATTTCATAAAATACAGTTGTCTTTTAAAAATAATAAAAAAAATCACTTTGCTAAAGATCAAAAATAATGGAAATAATGTAAACATCCAAAAGTTTGAATTCATTCCTAACTGGATTCATCTTTACAGGCAGGCAATAGCAAAATGTTAAGTCTCCTAGCAGTCCAAAGAAACTCATGGAACAATGCATGCATTTTCTTTGACACAACAAAAGACTGGACTTTAAGGAAGAGAAACTACTTCAGTCATATCACACTGTTATTGTGAAAGAATAATGTGCTATAATACAATACCTAGGACAAGTGTATACCCCAACTGTAGAATAGAATCACTTAAACTGGAAACAACAGAATGGATTACTATAGGAAAATATTTATAAAATACTGCACACTGCTTCCTCAGTCAACCAGCATATGTAAACAAACAGCTAAGTCCAGTTGAGTTTTAAAATATTATTAAAGTTCATATATCTTATAATCTTTTGCATAACATGCCAGTTTGTCTTTCACACCATCACAACTCATCTGTCACAGCCCACAGTGGCTCGTTAGAGGTTTATACATCAGCCCATACAGACGTTAAAGTGGAGCTATACAAAGAAATGTGCGAAACATACCAAACTTACACACCGTGACCAGAAATGCATATTCCATACGTAAGCTAATAACTGGATAGTGGAACTTAATGTTTGATGCAACATGTGCTATTTTATTGAATGTTACAGATTTACAAACAAGACCATGTAATGAGATATTAAAACTGTCCTGTAACGTTCACTAATATTACCACATGTCACAACTACATATGTGTCTATTTCATAAACTATCCTTTGATACAGAATACATCATATGGCACATGCTATAGCTACATGATGATGGATGATGAGACTTCTATCTCACTAAATATGGGAGAGAGAATGGGAAGTCTGGTCCCATTGCAAGAAATGGGAATGTTTTATCATCAAATTCAAAAAGGAGCCGTTTGATGCAATGTGTAAAAACCAGGTGAAAATAAAATAATCTAACATCCATCATAATATATTCTATAGACATCACATTGTAGAATAAATGGGAAACATTCAGGAAAAGTAGTGTTCTGACCTCTTGCAATCACACTTTTAACATTTGAATTTACATTTTATATATAATGGCAAATTTTAAGAGGTAAATAAAGTGTTCTGTTTCATTTTGCCTGGAATGTGTGCTCCAGATCAATAAGGTGCTGTATCCTAAATATTTATACAGCTTCTAGGCTTGGCAAGTTTCTTTATCCTGACAAACTAACCAATGGAATCTACCCCAGAGGAGAGCCCTATCCCTAATTCACTAAGCGCTGTCGAGGAATTTCTAATGAATCTGAAATTCCTCTTGAGTAGACCAGTAATACAATGAAGATGAAAGAGTCCACAACAGTTTTAGCAGACATTCATAAAAGTAACAAAGAAAACGAAGTAAGAATATCCCCCTCTACTCTCCATAGATAGATAGATTTGGAGAAGCCTTAGGAAAAGGCTGCTAACAGAAGGTTGGCACATTTGAAGCATATTGTTAAACACAAGTTCCTTTGCCCTTGGGCATTTTGCTATTGTTCAACAATCAGCCTGCCACAAGCATGCTTCATAATGCACAGAAAGGTTTCTGACCTTTCTTGGTATCACCATGTGACTGTAATGCTGCACATGGCCTGCAAGGCAATTGCATAAACATGGTGTCTTGGTGGAGTTTAGTTCACTGAAAGCCTGATCAAACAGAAGAAAGCAAGGAACACGTTGGTGCAGGAAGTGTGAAACACATTGTTCTTAACATCCCCTTGCTGCATTTCCTTGTTTCCTGTCCTGTCCTTCCAACGCAGTGACTTGTTAACTAAATGTTTTCACCTTCTTTGCCTCTTTTCTTGAGGCTGATGATTATTTTTCTGTCTGGATTAGTCGCCTTTTGGACTTAACTCTCAGATGGTGCTCAGAGTCTCCCAGAGTGAGGACTCAGTGAGAAAATATCAGCTTGTATTCTCAAAGCTGCCTAATTCAATTTAAATAATGTGAAATGTGTACCCCACTCAAAAATGTCAATTTTTAATAACAAAAAGGAGCTGGTTCCACACAGATATTGGTAACTGTTGAGATATTTTAACTTCTGATAGCACTACTGTCAACTTTTAAAAAGTTTAAGAGTTGTGCCGTCATAAAGGAATGTGAATTGTTTTTCCAGTTGCAGCTTATGCTTCTCCACCCTTCTCCAGTCTTCTGTTTTCCCTTCCTCCTGTGACCACCGGACACTGCCTCATGAGAAGTTTGACACTCTTGCTGACAATGTGGGCCCTCGGGACGTGGGTGGAGTCAGTGGAGTTGCACTTGTCTTCACCCAGCGCCCGCACCTGCGCTACCCCTCAGACGCGCTTGCCCCGCGTCTGCGCTCCCTGTGCGCTGAGCTGATGAGCACACTGTGATGAGGAGCACTGCTGGGCTGCGGATGCCTACTCACAACTGATGGCTTTTGCTCTTTACACACACTTGCAGTTTCACTTTGGTTCTTTTACTTACCTTAGAAGCATATAGAAATTCTAGTGTTTTCCAGTCCTCTGCCAAAAATACTTTGCCTTAAGCAGCTTCAGTCTAATTACATGAGTCTGGATTCAGACTTCTTGATAAATCCTGTATAATTTAAAAAGTCCAAATACAGCTATGTTCACATGAAAAAAAAGGGGAAAAAGGTGTGAATTTTATAGGTGGGGGAATGATGTGAAGAATCGGCAGCTCAAATGAAACAGCAAGAAGAACCTGGTAGCAGCATGGTGGATAAATCGCCCCAATTTCTATATATAATTAAACTGAGCCATGAGAATTGGACACTATTACTATGCTCTGCTCTGATCATCTTATTCTTGCTGTTTCATTATATCCTTTGATTTAGTGAGACAACATACTGATGACAAATGTGGTAAAAAAATAAATATATACTATTCCACTTAATTACATTCATCCTGAGCTTGCTCACCTGTGCTAGAATCTAGAATGCCTGTTTTACACAGGAAATCACCTGACATTTTAACATAAATTCTTCTTCCATTTAAGTTGCAGTAAAAAAGGCATTTCGTTTCCCTTTTCGCTCTTGAAAATATAAACTTTCTGTGGCACTAGAAGTTGATACAAAAGGAGACAAGTGAACATTTATAGTTGTTGTTGTGTTCATCTTTCTTCATTTTCATAAATATGGGATGCAAGGGACTTGGGAGACTTTAGGGTTTTTTGCTGCCAGTTCCAACAGAAATAACTAATGCTTTTCACCAGTCATCACAATGGTGACATAGATGAAAAAGAAGTTGTGATTGAAGTTTGGAACACCTAATTTGTACATCTTTTTTTTGCCAGTTAATTCCTGCATCTTAAAAACTTGAATAATGATAAAAGGTCTTAGGATACCCTCTAATAAAAGGCAGATATCTGGAGCTATTAATCTAAGTCTTCTGACTTCATTATGGGGTCTTGTTATTCCTCTTGTTTACTGAAGGTTTTGTAAAGCTTTCATCCCTCCCTTTTTTCTTAAGTGCAAATGTCAATTGGGTCAAGATGGAGTACATCAGTAGTGGTGCTGAGATTGAAAATGTGCTCCCTTGACCCATGGCTAATGCCAATTGGACTCAACACGGGGTGATGTGAGGGTTTTTTAAAAATTCTGCTAAGAAAAACAGACTGAAAAGCAGATGACCCTTAGACTGCTGGTGAGCTTTGTATAAGCCTAGCTGTGCTTGCTTTCAAAGCTGCAGAAGGCTCCAGTTCTTGACAGTCTCCTCATGGACAGGTTGTCCCCTCTGCTCTCTGGCCTCGAGGATTTGCTCCTCTCCAAGGGGTTCCGTGGGCCGGCTGTGTTTCGCTGCCTGTCAAGTTTGTCACTGATGGAGTAGCTCTTCCGTGTGTGCTGTGCATACAACACGCTGGACTCTTCTGCAGAGTAGCTGTTGGCTCGCTCTATCTTTGGGAGTGGGATGCTGTTGGGCAGAGTTGTTGTAGCACTGCTGTCTTGAGGAGATAAGGGGATTCCCTTCTTGTCTTTCACCTCGATATCCTCATGATCGGAGCTTGGGTGGGTTAGTTCAGCTTCTCTCTCTGGGTGGCAGCATCCCAAGTCTTCCACTTTGCCCCTGAGGCTTCCAGGGAAACTGGCCCTCTCTGCAATGGCCTGGGGAGCGCTCACACATCTCGTGTCTATGCAATCTGTAATACTTGTGTACTCTGCTGTTTTGACTGGGACACCAAGGCTGCTGAAGTAGCTTCGTGAAGGAGAGAACATGAAGCTGTGAGATTTCACAATTGGTGTTTCCTCCAGAATAAATGGAGTGGTAGCCAGGTAACGACTGCTTTTTGATCGCTCTAAAGTATGATACAAGGGAGGGTCTGAATCCCACGGGATTTGGCAGTCTGTGATTTGTGAATAGTCTGAAGAAAATGCTCTTGTTTCTATTCCAGAAGTTTCCTCATAATCAAGACTCCTGCCAGAGATCTTTTCACCAGCTGTACTGCTGATGTATGCACTATTAGTTAAAAGGGAAGAGGCTATGTGAGCTGGCAGAGCTGCATCTTCAGGACCAAGAATATTTATGGAGCTCTCGAGAGGTTCTGTGTCAGAATGCATCTCATCCATGGCAGAAACATAGATGTCTATACAAGACGAAGGTCTTCTGGAGTCTGGGGCGATTGACAAAGTGCTGGTAGGGGGTAAAGGAGCCTTTCCTTCTTTTGCTATTGAGTGGGAACTGATTGCCCGATGCAGGCTTGGAGATCTTTCCTTAAAAATGCTTTCCAGCTTTTCCAACCCACACTTGTCCTTTATATTTGTTGCATAGAAGGAATGGCTTCGCAAGCGGGGTGTGATCGTAGGTGACGTTGGGGACATGGACTCCTCTCCTGTGGGATCAATGCTCTCTTGAAGCTTGTAGGCATTTCCTTCCTGACTGTTGAAGCTGCTCTGCCTCACAATGTAGGCTGCATCAGTACAGTCGGATGAGGTCCTGGATCGGATCTTGGTTGTCTCGCCTCTCTCAATGCCAGCCATCTTTTCCAAGGCAGTTACCATTCGCCCCATCATGTCTTCTAGCTGAGCAAGCCTGATGTCAACAGTCTGCAGAGAGGCCTTCATGCAGTGCTCTCTCTCATTTACTTCTTCCAGCCGCATGGCCATGTTCTCCACCCTTTAGAAAGGGAAGAATTAAATAGGTAAATTTCTACAAAGCAGTGGATGTTCAGCTCACCAGGTCAGGTCACCAAACCACTTGGAAAAAAATGCATCTCAAACCCCAAAGGCACTGTACACCACCTCATCTGCTTCAAAATCCTGCTAAAAGAGGTTTTGCAAAAAAAAAAAAAAAAAAAAAAAAAAAGCTATGCACTCAGGGAACTGATACAGTGGATTAAACCAGGGGCATCATCTATGTAGTGCAGAAGGGGCTTGGGTGTTCCTCAGTCCAGGGAGAGGAGACTTATTTAATAAATGTTACTATGAATTACCGCCTCTTTGTTTCCAAAGCTTCTAATTAGGTTATTATGAATGAATGACGCTTAAAGCAGATGCCACATGATGTTGTCCCCAGTTGTGCCACAGTCAGGACCATCACAGGTGGTTTAAATGAAGTAAAGAAAGCAGGAAATGTGCTACAGAAGAGAGGCACTTCTGTATTTTTTCCTTGAGTTTGCCCCAGATTTGCACTACCTAGTCCTATACCGATCTAAGGAGATAGTTTCTTTGTTCTCGGATTAATATTTAGCTCCAATTTGTAGAAAAAAAGAAATATCAGCTATTTTGTTGAATATATATAATATTGAGTTAAATATTCCTGAACACTGCAAGGAGGAGAAACACTGATGAAGCCGAATATGACCTGCAACAGGGTACATGCACTAAGACTGTTCCATTACTGTGGTTGTGCTTTGGGTAGTCTGCATTCATAGCTCAAGGATTGAAATGATGGATTTTAAAGTTAGTTTTCAGCTGCTATCATAATACAGAAATAAAAAGTTAGATTAAAAGAAATACGTGATAGCTGAATGTAAGATTCAGTATTTTTAATTTAATTTAATTTAAATTTTAGTATGTCTTTTCTAGACCATTTATCTGCCACATTTTCAAATATTTTCAATTTTTAGGGAATTGTGTACAGATTTATGCCAGTGGCTTCTAACCACTTCAATTTTCTGACTTCTAAAGCATGTCTTCTGAAGGATTTATGGAGTCTGAAAATTTTACATTATGAAATTGCCTGTAGCACATGAGAAACTTCTATAGTTATTTTCTCTGTTTGTAATCCCTATGACAGGCTGGGACTTCCACTTTCCATTGAAGAAGTACTAAAAGCAACAAGTTTATGTACTTCTCTGTGCCTGATAGATTATAATTTTGTTTTTTGCCACTGCTGTCAACATTGAAAAATGATCAGAGATGCAAAAGATAACAAATGGCAAAATTTCCACACTCTTTTTCAGTACAGGCCTCTTACTCTCTTCCAGTTAGTGCAATTCATGCTCAAGTATTACTAGTCACACTGCCATAGTTAATAGGCACACAAAAAATTGCCAGGATTTCTGATGAGGTAAATATCATGTTCCACTACTGCTAGTTATTTTTTCAACAGGACAAGTGATTTGGAACTGACAACACCATAACCACTCTTATTTGCATAGAGGGGAAGATTATTGCTAAGAATAGAATATTGGCACTAATGCCCTGTTACCTAATGCTCAGAACTTTTTCTGGTAAAACACTGAAGTCTGACTACCTTGTGGCGATGAGCAACAGAATCTGCCCACCGAGAGGAGAGGAGAACAGAGGACAGGGAAGAGTGTGACTCAGCTCCCTACAGCAAGTCTCACATTCCTGGGAAATACAGGCTTTTCCTGTGAAGTGTGTGAGTTTTGAAGGCACAAGCACAACAAATTAAATGTGCAGCAGCAACTGTATTGCTATCATCAGTCTTCAGGAGACAAATGATCAAGTAATCACTGCTAAGAAATGAACTGGTAGCTTCAAGGAATCTTATTCTACTCATTATCATTTAGGGACCGGTCTGTTTCTAGTTCTACCAGCTTCTCCAACAAAACAGATTAATGTTATTACAAGTACAGGATGTAATTCCACAGTGAGAGTAGTTTATATGGGAAGCAGTTGAATTTTCACTCATGTTATTACTTATATGAACTGCTATTTTATAAAAGCAATTATACTTTTGAAATATTTATTAGGCAATAATTGAGTCCTTCACCCCACATTCAGATCCTATAAGAACTGCTTCAAGATGATGAACAGAAAAAACTTTGCAATTTTAGGGCTGTCAGACATAAGGAAAAATTCTACTGGATTTCACTAGAAAATTACAGCTCAGATTACATGCCACAAAAAACCTTTCACCCCACCAACAGTTATCAAGAGTTGGAGTAAATTTATAACATTATTTAAAGCTAACTGGATAATCTGGTTGTGGTCTTGCTACCTTGTTGTTACTGCTGTTTTTGCTATTGTTTTGGTTTGATTTGTTTTTTTTCTTTCCTGCCTTGACACCTGTACACAAGTGAAATATTTTTTAATACAAACGCAGCCAGTTGGTCTATCAGTGTAACTGCCCACAGTGAGGTAACTTTTGTGTCTTGCATTCATGTGAGGCCTACACAATGCTACTGAACACAACCAGGAGAACCTAGAATAACACCTGGCTGGTAGGTGTTCATGTATTTGTTCTGCCTTCCCTGAATGTGATCTTGCAGCTTCTGTCAGTGCCACAGAGCATCAGACAAGACGAAGAGAGACTTTCGAGTTACGTGGTCTCTTGGTTGCTATGGAACTGATGACAAATGTGATTGCATTGGTAGCGTGGAAAATTTATGGAGAAAGGTAACGAGATAAGCACCGAGCAGTCTGGTTTTGGAAACCACGGGTAACCAGAGATGTGCATAGGTAACTGAAAAATGCATACACGTGTTTGCACTTCATGAGCCCTGACTACAGAATTTTATTTGCAAAAAGAAACCTTGATAGATGATGGTCTCCTCCAACCCCCAATGATACTAACTTAGTCACTTGATGTTCAGTTCTGTAACCATTCATCCTGCAGAACACCACCATGTTCTGGGAGTGAGCCTATTGGAAACATGAGAAACATGATAAAATCACATCAGCCTGGCACTGTGGACACAGGAGGATATGGTCTGGAGAGATACACCCCTAATCTGGTCCTTAAAATGTCTTAATTAAGTGATTTTTTTCTATTTTCCCATATTCTTGGGAAAATGTTCCTGCAGTCAGTGAATAAACAGCCTGAATTGTATTTCCTTTAGGAATAGTTTTGAATTAAAACACAGTTTCAAAATGTGATTGCCTGTTTTGCTTTGGTTTTTTTTTTTTTTTTTCTCCATGGGTATTCAGGAGCAAGTATGAACCTTTTAGCAAATCTCACAGTATCCATTTATGATGTCTCCTTTACCCTGTGCTTAACCTTGCAGCAAGTTTCAATGTATTAGAAAGTGTATTATTCAATGTGTTATTCAATGTATTAGAAAGTGCCCAGCCATGCTAACAGAATGAGAAGAAAAAAAGAGGATGCTACATGTAAAATATGCACCAAGGTGAGCTGCTGAAGCTCAAAAATTTCACATAGTGAAACAAACATGGACTTTACCAGGACAATATGCAATAATGAGGGGAGAACTCAGTACTGACAAAGATTTTATATTATTTGCAGTAAGATTTTTTAATTATGGTTTGGGAGATGATGACTTTTGCTGGCATTCATTTTGGTTTCTTTATTTTTAACCTTTGCACATTAGTTCATCAATAATTTATTTAAAATAATTCTTTAATGGGACTAAGTCACTCTTTTCAGAGGTAGACCTCTTAATTGAATGGTAGAATTTGGTTCACAAGTCTCTTAGTTGACCTAGGTCCATTTCTAAGACATCAGTCGTATTTCAAAATCCTTTTCTAAGACATCATTCATACTTCAAAATCGTTTTCAAAAGCCACAACGACCATTGACTTGAAAGTCACTTACAGAGATCCCCCTGAGCTTGTGATAGGCGATTGTGGAATGGTTGTATTTAAGTAAAACACAGACAGCAGTTCCCAAGCCTGTAATAGGGTACTTTGCCTGACATCTTTTGGTAAAGCAGTGCTGATGCAAGCAGCCAGCCACTTTTCCCGGGTGCAGTGGTTTTTCCTGGCTAAGGGAGTTGGGTTGTCATGGCTGCATTCCCACTGGAGCCTAAGACCACTTAACTCTTTATGACCACAGAGATGCCACAAGAGTCACGGACCTTTCCTGCTGTCATTTTTCATGTCTGGGTCTGGTAGGGTCAGTCTTTTTTACCAACACAAAGCTATTTCTGTGCACTTCAGCCTGCCAGCTCTGAAATCAAGATAATAGCTATGTCCTCATCCACACAGATGCTGTATGTGTAATTGCACTGCAGATTATAAAGTGCTGTACTAATGGATACCACAGAGTACCAAAGATGACATAATAATATCTGCTCTAACCAGCTTATCTGCTTTTCAAATACTGTTATGATGTGACCTGCTCCTTTTGAAAGCAACATGGTGTTTTGCACAGGTATGAAAGAACTGGGACCTGTTCACATGGAACAAATGTGCTGGGTTACTGAAGTGATTGTTTCAGTGACTTCATGCCAAATCAAGAAAAACAGTGCAGTATTTTTTGATCATATTCCATGTCTTTGTTCTGGTCAAGATGCAATACAGTGAATAGAAAGGAAGATTCTCCACAATAGGTCATGATTCTTCCACTGCAATGAAGTGAATTTGTCCAGCTTAGCTTTCCTCACAGGTTTTCAGGAGATTCACCATGCATGCTTTGATAAATGCATTCAAGGGAAAAACCTTACAGCCTTGTACTGCTTTGTATTTTTCCACTTAGCCCATCACTTCATCTGATATGTATCAGTAACCTGATGCTACTTCCAAATGCTTGTGTGAAATCCCAGATAGTGGGCTTCTGTAGCAGAGCATCTCAGCCCCCACAACTGTTGTTTGCTAGCCAGTCAGATAACTCAAACAGGACAAGCAGTCTTGTATTTCAGGGGGTATAACCTTGAATAATCACTAAGTGATTTTGGTGCCATGGTCACTGGTCTAGCATCTCCCGACTGCCAATAAAAATCTTAGAGATCTGGCAAGACAGACTGCATTTCTGACTGACATCCACTCACTTTACAACTATAAAAGCCACACAAAACCTTCACAAAGCAGAATTCTTGTATACATTTTCCTGGAAATGTGTGAAGTTTCTCCTGTTAGTAGGAACCTACTTTGTGGTTACTCCCCAGGGGTCAAGTGAAGGTATTTGTGTCCATTATCATTGCTTTGGTGGTAAGTCGCATTTGACTCCTAATCAATACTCTTTCTTTTGTTAGCTTTAATATAGGTACCTTGATACAGGGCACTGTTTCATACTGTAATCCACTAGTAGTTATTTTAGTTATATACTGTGGCCTAAATAATTCTGATTAAGGTTTTTCATCTGTTATCTACTGTCTGTTTAATAAATAATTAATTTTTACATAAATATATCTGATTTGCCATCATTAAACTTGCCAGACAAAGTGATTCCTTAAATTTAAACTGTTGCCAAAATCTGAGGTTAAGGAAGGACTGATCTTGATTTAGACCCCTTTCTGTGAAGGAATTTAAATATACAGTGTAGTTCTTTCTTCCCATGAGAGTTGGAAGGCAGAAGAACCAGGGCTTCTTTAATAAACTTTGTCTGTAGTTCCCACTCTCCCAACAACAGCTGCTCCTCTCAGTTGCTTAGTCTGAGGTCAAGGAAAGACAAACATCAAAGTGCTGTTCTATGCTTTTAATTTCTGAATGTGAAGTGATCAGGTAAAGGAGGGATCCTGTCTGGTGACATCAAATATGGAGACTTTGGTGGTGTCTGTTGTTACAAAAGAAGTAAGGAGATTCCTGAACTGAGGCAGGCCCACAGGATGCCAGGGTGGACTATCCCAAGGTGAGAGCATCAACTAAAGCTTGTTGCAGGTGAGTCAGACAAGACATTGTGGTCCTGCCCCAGCACAGCCACTGACTGCACAGTTGAAATAATTCATTGACACCCAAGTCAATACATCAACGCACAGGATCTCTTCTTGCTTTGATTTCCTGAGCCCCTTCATCTGTCTGTCTCTTGAACCCATTGAGGCTTGAAGCAAGACTCTGTTCCCACCTTACGTTTCCCTTCCAGTGCTAGCCCCCTACTCCTGCTTCCAGGTATGCTGGGCTTTGTATGCAGGGTGTGCAGCTGTTCCTCTTCCTGGCAGGACCTGGAGCTGCTCAAGCAGAGGGGAGCATTATCACACATGCACAGAGGTGAGGGAAGGCAGCGACTGGTCCAGGTCCAGGTGCAGGTGCAGTTATGTCACACAGGGCCTGTCCCAACCCTTCCCTTCTTGAGCCTAACAGCATGCTCAGCTTCTTGTAAATGAAAGGTCTTTGGGAAGAACTTCACTCACATTTCCAGGGTTTTCTGGTCCCATTTTACACCACATAAAGCTGACCTAATTGGACAGATGACTAAATTGATATCTCATGGCTCTAACATGGGTCTTATACCTGGTCTACTGCTACAGGCTAGTGACTGGGCATTGGAAGAGAAACCATAGTCTTGCATCTTCTCTGCTTTCTTTGCTTGGTATCTTGATACTTGTGCAACGATAACTCTATAAAGAAACTCTAAAGTGCAAATCTGGATTTTACATATTTGAATGTTCCACAGGTTACAAAAATAATTCTACTGACGTCACAGTTTAGGAATGGTATTCTCCAATTTAGAAGACATGATGCCACTTCCCCTCCCCTGCTTCAATTGGAGGCACACAAGGTGAAGTTTGAGATAAGAACAACTTACTGGAAACAGCAGTAAAGAAGAGAATAAACAGTAACAACAACAAAGCTACAACAAAAGGTGGAAGAAAGAGAAGGAGAAGAAGAAGGAGAAGGAGGATAAATATTTACAGTGAAAATGCCCTGTTCCATCCATCATGTTTTCTCTACCAGAAGGAATCCCTCCTCCTAAGAAGCAAGAATCCCTTTCCCATGCTCCTGACAAGGACATAAGGTGGTATCAAACAACCTCAGGGTCCTCCCACCCCTTCCTGGCTACTGCAAAAGTTAACCTCATCCTGGCTGGAACCAAGACAAGAGGTTTAGATTTAAGAGGACTTGGTCACGACTGCAGGCAAAATAAAAGACCCAGGCATGCTGTTTCTAAAATGTGTTATGTACGGTACTCAGATAGCCCTGATTCCTCAAGTATCTTTTAAATATTCTTCAGACCTATTATGTAGTAAGAACTGCATTCACCTGGGATGTCACTGATTGAGCCTGGGAGTGACCTGTGTACCCCACAGGGTCACTGCCTGGATCTCTCTTACAGAGCTGGGGCACCCTGGTCTCCACATTAAACTATTGGCTAAGATAAATGGATTTTTAAAGAGCTATTTCTCTGTGAGGCTCAGGTGTTTGCCTTCACTTAGGATTCATATTCAGGAGCTTGATTCTGGAACAAGGTGCTTTAAACTTTTCATTTAAATTAGGGATAAGGGCTCTTTTCCTACAAAAAAGGGTCAGCACAGAATGGAAAGGCAGCCTGTTATGGTTTCATTTTCAAGGACTTACAGCACTTGCATGATGTAGGAGAGGACCTAGCTACATTACTTCTTATTTACAGCTCTTCAAAGATACCTCTTTCTTCCATGGCCACCAAATGAAAAGCTATACTCAGAGATTTGAACCTGCATCTGTGACATTTCAGTTCAGTTCTGTGGCCACCAGACCACAAGAAAAAAAAGGTACTCAGTTGGACCACAGACCAGTTTATCTACTATCTTACTTTGAAGTATATGTAGTTCTTTTGCCTGTATATATTTCAGTCTTTCATATTTTTTGCTCAGGAACTTTATGTGCTCAACATGATCTCTATGTATTTAGCAGTCCTTACTGGATTTCTCTTTCATAAGCTTGTCTAGTCTTGTTTGAATGCATGTAGCATTTTAGCTGACATCATCAGCTTCTTTTAGACCTCACCATCTTTCAAAAATTTGTTCTGTTACACTATTTAGAGAGTGGAAAAAAAAGATCACCTATTTTCTGTTTATTTTGAACACAGGATCCTGCTAAATTATTCTCTTACTCCCCTATATCTTGTTCTGTGCGTGACAGCAAACAATTGATTTCTGTTCACCCTTTCCTTGCTCTCACACTTACACAGACCTCTATAATTTCATCCCTCATTTGTCTCTTCCAGACCCAGGAATGCCGTATTACTTGGCCATCCTTTACAAGGTAGCCATTCCATGCCTTACCAACTTCCCCTCCAATATAATTTGAATTTGCAGACTAGCAACTTCCACTAAATTACTGTATTGCCTTTTCCCTCTGTGCATTACTGTAGGTGAAAGGTCTCATTCCATCTAAAATCCATGTTGCTATTGGTTCCAATGAAACTAGCTTACCTAGCCAGGCTATCCCAAAACAAGGCTTGCTTTTTATCTGAATCACTCACAGATAAACTCTAAAGTCAGGTTTTTCATTGAGGAACTCTAACTTACTCCCATTTTGTTGTGTCTACTTGTGCCCTGAAATCCTGTTTCAAGAGCTGAAATGCAAGCATAATTGGTGCCTCTCACTGCATCAGTTATACTTTAATACAACTGGATAAAAGATCCCCCTTACAAAGCTTATCATACAGTGATGTGGGTTGGAAGGGACCTTAAAGACCATTCAGTTACAACCCTCCTACCATGGGCAGGGACATCTTCCCTTAGAACAGGTAGTTAGGTGTGGTTTCCCTCAGAGCCACACCTAGCCCAGCCTTAAACACATATGCTTCAGCAAAAAAAAACCAAAAAAACCAAAAACCCCCCAAAAAACAAAACAAACAACATCAACAACAAAAAAACCAACAATAAACCCCCCCAAAAAACCAACCCAAAAAACCAACCCAAAATCACAAACCAGAAAAAGAGAAAATAAACTCATCACATTTTATCACTTTACTTTTTAATTACAACTTACCAAAATTACTTCATTTCCTTTTACAAGAAAAAAAGAAAGAGTGAGGGTGGTGACAGAAACACATTTCCAGATTAACTTATGAGAACAAAGAAGTGCACCTTTCTGAAGTGACACGGATTCTTTCATCATTGGAGGAGTTGAATCTGTCATCCTTTTCTCTAAAATACTCTTCTATGCACTGCTCTTCAAAATCATGGACCTTTTTCAATTCATCCTCAGTTATGAAAAGTTCTGTGGAAAAAAATTGAGAAATAAGAATTTGGCAAATATTAACATGTGAACTAACTACATTCTTATTTGTGAAACTCGTGGACTTAAATTTCATAAGCAAGTATGTGGCATTTCGATATGTAAACAGATAGATGCTGTTAATTATGGAATTAGTGCTTTAGTTATATATGATTCTGTAGACAGAAGCACCTAAGCAGGCAAATGCTGACCAAACATGAATATGTTCTGATTTCATGAGATCTAAGCACAGCTGCTGGTCATGACTGGACAGATGGTGAAAGCCAAAGCCCACCTTTAACCTAACAGACAAATAATGAGATTAGCAGACTGCTAGGAAGGAGTCTGAGCATGGAGGGGTCTGTCTGATGTAGCCAGAAGTGACATCTGCAGGCAGCAGTGTGATGGGAGTGGGAGGAGAGACGTCTGGCTGCATCTCCAGGGCCACAAGTGATCCTGCTCCCTCCTCACAGAGAAGTGGGCTGTGGCATGGGCTAATGCTGGGCAGAGATACACATTCCTTAGCTCCCTGCCTCTGGCATGCACATTGGGCAAGGTGGAGATATTCTAACTCAAAGATAGAGAAGAGGAAAGCATTATCAAAATAATCTGACAGGTTTCTCATCATGGTTATGGGACTTCATTTAAAGCCTGTTGAGGAACTACTCCTCCAGTCTGAGTCAGAGTCAAGGAGAGATTATGTAAACAAAATTGCCTTTTACCATCTCTAAGCTTATCTAGGAAAAAAGTGTGCTCAGGAGAAGTATGTGCTGTTTGCTCTGTATTTTCAAAAATAAAGCTGGAACTGTCATGGAGTGAGAAGAATTCCAGCAATAACGGACCACTAGTAACAGCAAAACAAACCTCTCTGCTTTGAAGGAACAAACAGGCAACAACCCCAAATAGTTCCAGAAAAACACAGCCTCCTTAACATTGCAAAGAGAATGAA
The DNA here is from genome assembly GCF_027579445.1 of Ammospiza nelsoni. Taxonomy (NCBI): domain Eukaryota; kingdom Metazoa; phylum Chordata; class Aves; order Passeriformes; family Passerellidae; genus Ammospiza; species Ammospiza nelsoni. Next base: position 72,557,063 of record NC_080669.1, on the reverse strand, counting down.
GGGTTGGGCAAATCAGGTAAAACTAACTAATTTAGGTAAGGTTTTTGCAGGTGAGAGTTGTTACTTTGCTGGGAAGGTTATCAAGGTTCAGGGCTTTGACTTCATGCATGTCAAACACTAGACATTATGAAAGGAATTGTAAAGCCCCCTTTCTGCATCATCTGAGTCTTACTCAATCCATAGTCTCTCTCATCTGGGTCACTTTCATGCTTCCTCCATCTGCAGCAGAGGTGTTGAAATATCATTGTCATGTGGCTGAAAATGATCAGAGGTGGTGGGAGAACAGGTCTTTCGTGGAATGTCATGATGAGCTGGTACCTTTGAAACTTCCAAACTTGGTTTGATATAGATTTGACTTCAAAAAACGTGTTGCTAGAAGGCAAGAAGAAGAAAATAACATCAGACTGAAAATGGTTTTGGGTGCTTTGCCAAAGATGACATGACAGCATCATAACTAGATACATTTCAATAATGCTGGCAAATGTTTCCTTGTCACAAGAACAGGAAGCAGAACAAAAGAGGAAGTTTTTGCCTGGGCAAAGCATGGTGATAATCAGCCTTTTTGAAGTACCTTATGATTGTAAATGTCTGCACTGTACAACCCTGGGTCTTATAACATCCGATTGAGATGGGGAAGTATTTTTACCTTGGTTTTCCCTATTGGGAATGAATGATGCCATAACTGAGTCTTATTTGGCTTCTTTGCCCGGGTTCCCATCAGGTGTCTGTCCTTGTAAATGAGCACAATGTGAAAAACTTGTCATTTCCCTTGTTTCCTGGAGACAAGCCTCTTTCCCTCTCCCCCTTACATCCTAGGAAAATGTATCTCAGCCAAAGCCAAAGCTCAGCAGTCTTCGTAGGCTGTGAACAATATGCATCCTCCCCAATTCTATATTTTGTAAAGTGTCACTCACTTGAAAACTGCAATGAGGAGATTCACCAAAAGGATGTTTGCTACCAAGAGGTAGCAGGCCATGATGGCAGGAACGATCCATGCTCCTGTCTTGCAGGGAGGTAGCTGGATAATTTTGCCGTCTTCTCTGGTTTCATTTTGACCACAAGGCGCTGGGAACAAAATTTAGAAACAAAAAAATGCAAAATGGGAATGAAACTTATTTTTTCAGTAGTTTGTGCGGAAATATTTAAATATTTATAATGGCTTGCCTGCCAAGGCAATATCATCCAAATAGCAATGGCATTGACGTTCTCCCCTCAGAAGTTTATGCTTGGTATCACAGATTTTACATACTGTAGTTCTTGTTATTGTGTGTTATGTGCTATGGGTATCAAGATATTTCTCTCAGGACACATGCCTTGTGTGAGTAAGCTGCCTATTTGCATATATAATACTAAATAATATGGTAGTCTGGTGGCAATTAGTGGCTGTGAAAATGAAATTATTGAATTGTTTAATCCTACAAAAAAGCTTGCATATTATTTATTTAACAGTGAAAACCTTGTATTTTTTATTGATTGAGAAGGATGTGATAAATAAGGAAAAGGAAGTCCATGAAAGTAAATGAAAGAGTAGACATTTATTGCTGTGCGCTGCAGTGTCAAGCCCCTCTAGGACATAGTCATAATGACTTTCTGCTATTAAGGACTCTTGACTGTATGCCTAGAAACAGTGGGGGAGATTATCAAGTCTTTACTGAACCAGGTACAGGGACATGTATGCAGCAGAGATGCCACCTGTTTATTCCACAAATACATTGGAATCAAAATGTTCTTGATATTAATGTTGTAGAACTGAAGCAAGGGGAGAGAAAACATGGTGAAATAGTTTTCCCTGCTTGTGTTTTAATATGCCTTCATGTGCAGTGAAGGATTATCTTCATCTCCAAGCACGGGTTCAGTTTATGTCTCTGCAGCTTCAGTCCTGGTGGTTCTACGGATCTCCATAATCAGCACTTTGAGAAATTATGGAAGCAGTAGCTTACAAATACAAGCCATCTTAGTAAATTTTGCACAGCACTACAGCTAGCTTTCCCTCATCCCCATCAAAAAGAAGTTTAAGTGAGGAATTTCCAAAGTTCGCAGCACTGGCTCAGTTCCTAGTGATTTCATTGGAGGTTTTGTATCGACTTCATGGAAAATGAGGTTTGATGATGCCATATGTAGAATTTCATTGTACGGCAGGAAATTCACATTTCCAGTACCAACCATTGCATTTTCTTGAAAATGTTCTTCTGAACTTGGTTCACTGAGCTTGACATTCACTTGTGGATGTCTGTAATGGCCATCATATTACATTATGTGTGATTTTGGTACTTCGTTTTGGGCACTATTACACACAGAACCATTGTAGCCATATGTGACACAAGACTACATGACCTGTCCAAAAATATTCAACTCACTGAAAAAGAAGTCCCAGAGTGGAATACGGGTAACCCTGCTTTTTATCAGCAGCTCCATTGTATTTGGGCACATGGTGTTACCAGTCCTTCCTGTTTGCAAAACCACATTTTATTACTGGAGCAGGCTGAGACTATGCAATTCTTCATTTCTCAGTAAACATCACTTTGCAAATCATTTTAAGGCAGGGCTATTTCCACACTGCTTCAAGCACTGGTTTCATTTAGACATTCAAAATACCATCAGTGTAGTGCTGGGAGTGTGGAGCTCTCTGCTCTTGGCCTTCACCCAGCAAAAACTGCACCATTCAATTCCTCTTGCTATCAGCACTCAGTGTGAAACTTACATCTCTGTTTGTGTGGAAACATTAACTTGCTCATTTATTGAGTCAGAGGTACAAAGTCCAATACAACAAAGTACCAAAACCCATTGTGATTTCACCAGTGATAGAACAATCACAGTATCTGAAACCTGTTGTCCTCTTTTGTGCTGGAAACAGAACAAATAATATCTTTCCAAATAATAAGAAAAATTTTGAAAAGCATTTTTCAAACCTTAGATAAATTAGATCAAAAACTCAGGTCCAACTCTGGTTCCAATTCTATTATCCCTTTTTTCCCCCTAAAAAACATAGAATTTAATCTGGGAAAAAAAACAGTTAAGAAGACAAGAAATATTTCTCCAGCTCCACTTGCTTACAAGTGGGTAATCTCTGTTGGTATGTGCCACTCAGTGATGGCCAAATTAGATTTTTTTTGCAGACATGTTCCCACAGTCTATTCTATCATACCCATTGTGGTTCAGCTTGTCCTGAAGCTTTGCAATAGTTTTTCTCTTTTCTCTTTTGCATATTTTGTTGTAGGTGCATGGGAATACTTGTTTCTTGCCTTACTAATGGAGAGCTAAGCCACCACTTAATTTTCACATCTTCAGCTGCAGGAAAAAACATATGACATGTGCTCAAAAATGCAGAAGTCTGTGTTCCATGGCATGTCATTGAACATCTTCTTTCATATTTAAACTATGACATGTATTTTCAAGGATTTTTTTCTCTATGGTTAATTGAAGGTATGTACTCTGCCTCACCCCTGAGGAATCTGCTCTGCCCTTCATGTATAACATAATTCAAAATATGAATTATTTTTGGAGAGATGAAATAATTTTTGTAATATGTGCATTAATATATTGTAATATATTTCAAAGCCCAATATTAACATGTATGCAAATTTGACTAATCTGTTTTACATTATAGCCTTGCTCTAACACAAACCATAGAACACTTAATTCTAGCAAAATGCTTTACTGAAGAAGCAAATTCTGGTAGCATAATGATATGCCAATCTCAGTTAGCTGAAAAAGCCAACAGCTCTGATACCTACAGGCCATTGAATAAAGTTCAGACACTATGTCCTGAACTTAGGCTTTAGAAAACAGTAAATGGTTGGAGTTTTAATTTAAATTATATGAATTAACTTCACAAAGCTTTCAAACATTGCCTCTTGACACGTTTAGATGTACATGCTTTTTGCATCCCTTGCTTCCTTTTTCACAATCTCTTTCCATGCTTATTTTTTCTTTCTGACTCCCATTTACAGTTTCCTGCTGGGACTTCCTTGCTGGATTCTTAACACTTCCTCTTTCCTGTCCAGGGAATAGTTGCAAAAAAACCCAAAAGTAATTCAAGCTGCTGTGGGTTTCAGGCCCATCGTGGAGGCAGAGCTCAGGAGGAATTTCCCTGCTGTAATTACTGTCATGACAAGGACACTGTCCACATTTAATGTGTGTTGGGTGGAGGGGTTGGCAAAGGATGCTGGTGAGTTTCTGCATCATGACTCTTACCCCAGCTGCACCCTTCCAGAGCAGGTGTGGGAAATAATGAAAAGACCAAATGGCACAATTGAACAGCTCTGCCACTGAACAGCTTTTTGCCTTTCATGAAAACTTCTCCTATAAAAATGGATACCACTTTTACAATACAAATTGATTGGTTTGAAATCACAATAAACTGAGGGATGCTTTCCTGTGTTCACAATTATAAATAAAGTGGAAACAAATAAGTGCAACCAAATAACAAAACAAAATTTTTTTAAAAATTCAAGTCTGATTATTTTTAATGCACTTCCATCATCCTATTTATGAGTATGTAGACACCTTCCAATTTTGACCCACAATGAACCCAAAATATGTGAAAGTATTTTATAATTTCTGAACCAAATGTCTAAGCAGCCTTACCAGCTTACCAGGCTGGTAAATATTGAAATGCATTGCCCCCCCACCAAAAATATTAAGGGGCCTTTCTAAAGTTGTTTTCTTCTTCAGTGATGGAGAAAATGCTAAAGTCTGCAAACTCTGAATTTCACAGAATTACTCTGTTCATCAATAGAAATATCCAGGGAGTTGAACAGTGTCTCCTTACTTCAAGAACATTTCTTTAACTGTAGCATCCTGACCATGTTGCTTCTTGACCCAGGCCACATTAAATGTGACTTTGAAGGGTCTCTTCAATCTGATGGTATTTTAATAATAATTTATAGTAAATCCCTGTATTTTTCTTGTTCACTCTAGTGCTTTATTCTTCCTCTACTCTACTCCTTACCCCATTAAAAATAGCCAACCAAATAGAACTTGAATTAGAACATCAGGAGTGCTAGATATGGGAATACTGCTGCAATCCAGCCCAGAGAGACTTTCAAAATTGTTTGTAGTCTGTGCAAAAATCTTATCCACCACCTTTGTCTAACAACCTTAAAATTATTGCCACAGGTATGATTTATTCTGTTTTGTACAGAGCTTTCTGTTCTGTTTGTTCTAATTCCAGAAATGTCCATGCAAATGACAGGCCAAGTAGGAAGCTCCTATTGAAAAGCATGCAGCCTGTAAGGTCATAAAGAGTTTAGTATGTAATTTTCATTTGTACAAAGAAATTTTCAAGAATTGTAAAACTTAAACAGATCTAAAAGATTAAGAAATTTAAAGAATTTTTAAGTTTTTCGTATTAATTATAGTTTACTCTGAAGATCATTGAGTAGTTAAAACCTGTGTATGAGAGTCTCTCATCTTCTGAAACTATTGCATTCTGGTTACTTGATATTCCTGTAATACAATTGAAACAGAAAGAGGTCCCATCCTTTCCTCTTAAACTAGGTAGGTTTTTCCAAAACAGAAATAGACATAAGAAATAAATTCAGACTGTCCTTCAGATTCCAGATGGCACGTGAAGTACTGCCAGCTGGTAAAAAAATCCAGATGGAAATCCAACCTGTGAGACACCAGGAAAACCTGAAAATCTTCCCAGAAGCCATGTTGACTAACAGCAGGTTCAGTTTCTTGGCCTTCTGAATACAGGAAAATGTGAGCTCTGATGTTCATTTTCTACAGACAACTGCCATTTCCCAACCTGGCATTTACGTCCTCGACCTACATGTTTTTTACCAACAAACTCACATTTCCATTTCAGTATTTCTTATATCCTTCTGTATCCATAGTATTCTGGAGGGGCAGATAGTTCTGTAAGGTGAAAAAAAGTTCTTCACAGGTGAGAACTGTCCTATGAATATTCCTGGCTAAAACTGCTAGCACAAGTGCCAACATGAGGTGAACTGAGGGAGAGATTTTACAGTATTTGTGGGAAATCCACTTCTGGACAGGCATCCACTGAAGCAGTTACATGGCTGGCTGCTGCCCCACGGATCCCATTGGGCAGCACAAGGCACAGATGGATTAGGAAAGACAGCCTCCAAGTGAGACAGTTGCACGTGCCATCACCAGCTCCCTGATTCAGATTCTCCTTCCTCCCCCAGCTATCAGTGGATAATAATATATTTTTACTCAACTACATAATTGAGATCAGTCTATTTTTTTCAATTTATCAAGCTCTTATTATTATTCCTTTCCTGAAACATATTAATTTTTAATTTCCCGACCTTTAAATAATTTATAATTTTGATTAGCTTACTGCCTGCTTTCAATTCTAAGGTCTAAGCCTTTATCTGAATCCCAATAGTTGGTAATTGGAGTTTTCTAGGCCCAAGTCAAAACTCAATAGCTCAAGTTGGTTTCAGTCATGATTGATGTTTCACTTGGACTGGTTGGACTTTTCCATGAAGTAGCTTGACTATCATAGTATACTATAGTAGCTTGACTATTCCTTGATCATTACATACTTTCAAAGACTGCTTCATGAAATTGCTAAAACTTCCTGAGTAGACAACATGGAATGTGAAACCTTCTGTCACTGCCAGATCAGCTACATGGAATGTTCTGAACATCTGCATACAGTTATGGGGAAAATATGGTCTAATTAACTGTAATTGCACGTCCTTTGTTTATAGATCAAATTCTACTCATTTCCTGCTCAAACACCTAGAGGAAGACCATTATGATTGCACTGTGATAGTGAAGTCTGTCTTTTCTAGTTCCCCATTCCCCAGGCCACGCGGAGCTGGGCTGTGGACTGGATTGACTGAAAGGGCGCCAGGAGACCAGGATGTCCCCACTGCTGGCAGCAGTCACTCTGCCATGTGCTGCTGTCTGTGGCTCCTCCCTCAGCATGTTTCAGGCACATTCAGCAGTGTTCTCACTTCTCACACTCTCTTCATCCAAGAATCACTGAAGCCTACCATTCCAATTCTACATCTTTTCATATGGAGCATCTGTTTAATATGACAAGCCTTTTAGATTTTTTAGTGGTCATATTATGATGAACTGCCAGTCTGAGAGGAACTATTTAGAGAGTGGTTTTTCTGGTTTTGTCGACTTAACCTGAAAATTTGAACACAGATCTAAAAGATTTACTCTCTTCCACCCCACTTTACAACTGACTCTTAGGCAGAAATTTGTAGGTTTGTAGCAGTTATGGACATCACTGATAATAAACACCACCACTGAATAATGTGTTCATAATCCCAGAAGTGAGGATATAATGTGTCCTCACTTTTGAGTTGAAGATGAGATCACATACCAACAGGACATTAACACATACTCCAGCTTACATATTTTTCCTTAAAAAATGATATGAATACAGAAACGAGGGGTAAAAAAAGTAAATATGCACTGTTTTAGAACAAGACATTTAGCAGTGTGCTGAAACAAAAATCACAGTAGACCCACTGGATGAAAAGGCTGCCAGCTGATGAGATGGACTCAGGCGTTGTATCTGGTCATCCTTGATGGCATGCTTCACAAATGAAATAAAAATAATAATCTATTAAATAGATAAAACTGATTTTTCTTAAAAAATGTACATTAGAGATGTTAGAGTAGCCTACTTTTCTGTACTTTTCTCAGATACCAGGATTGATTTCCAGGAGAGTAGCTCAAATAAACATGCTTTTCCATGATCAGCACTTTTACTGAAACCCAAGTTTGCTAATAATGTAGCAATATTAAACATCAAAATATAAACAAAATCACAAAGCAACCCCCTTTTTTTGTTGTTAAAATAATACAGATTAAAAAAAGAATGTGCTCTAAATCATGAAGATAAATTGCAATTTAGATGTAGCATAACAATTTTAGAACATGCTTATCTTATTTGAGAAAGTACAAACACTGTAGCGCTTAAACATGAGCACAGTGGCTGATTTAGCTTAGAACAACATGGAAAACATAAATAACAGCAAATGTTCAAACACTGAAAAAATGTGAGTATACTAGTAAAACCTTCTGCATGTCCATTGGGTCATTTTGATTGTGTAACAGCATCACCAACTATTGCTTGTGCTGCCAATCTATTTCACAGATAACATTTTTGAGACAACTGAGCATCAGACAGACATGACATACTGTACACAATTTGTGCTAGGAGAGTGGCAGATTCTAATTCCCTGCATCATCTGCCTCTCAGGAAGGAGGAAGTAGGTTTTGCTTTTCATTTTGACATCATCACTTCTGCTGCAACTCCAAATTTCTGCGACACAGGTAGAAAAATATGTCTATATGTAAAGCCGGAGTTTAGGCCACCAGGAATTTTACTTTCCCTAAGCTTCAGAAATAATTACTCTGCATCTTTTTGCATTATTTAAATGTTGTGCATCTAAATAACACAAATCCTCATGCAAGGGTGCGCAGTCTGCCACCCTGTTTCCATACTTAAACACCCTTCAGTTTCTAAAATTTATGGGTTCTAAACTGTAATCAGCCCTTCATTTAAAAAAAAAAAACCAAGAACACTTTATTCAGCCAATTGCCACATGTTTTGCACTACAGTAGTTACTCAGTACAATATCAATAAATGGCCACTTATAGAGGGACAGACATTATTCTGCTTGTAGAAGGAAGTATTGTTTTAATGGTACAAATCTTTATTGCTCTAAAATATGCCTTCAGAGCAAGACAAAGTTTTATATCCCCAACTATTACACCTTTGAAATTAATGAATTTTTAAAAATAAAAGTATAGGGTAAAGGATAAAAATGAGGGAATTGGGTAAAAAGTGAAAACATAGTGAGAAATTTTGTGATTATAGGTATTTGCTTACTTCCTTGCATGCCATGCTGCCTCTGAAAACCAAGCAGGGAAGCAAAGATAAAAAGGAGCTTTCATCTGTATCCAGAATAATGATACTGTGCTAGCCAGGAAGAAGATGTCAACATGAAACTGCTGCAACATCTGCCATGGGATACTGAAACTATATTCAACTGGGGGCATTATTTGTGATATAGATACATTTACTACTTTTAATCAGATCAGGAAAATTTTTTTTCACTCAATTTTTCTCACTACTGAACAAACATCGAATAAATTTTGAAAATAATGTAATTTCCTAAGATGGTACATAGAATAAAATGAAATATCCTAAACAGAGCTTTAATGGAAGCCATCTGCCACTGGAAAAGGTACTGACTTCCAAATCCTGCCAAGACTTGCATGTAGTTAAGTAGGAATGATGAACATCAGTTACATGACAGTAGCTGCAAAAGATGATATTGTTTGTGATTCTTAGTTTGGTCATCTACTGCATCGTTTCTCATGACCAGATCTCTCATTTGGTGGCAATGCATTGAGTGGGACCCCAAGATTTAAACTAAACAGCAAACCAGCATTTTCCTGATCACCTATCTGATGAATCCTGAGGAGATAATATATTTAATACTGTCTCTTTTCCTGTTTGCATTGGTGTGAGCACAGTTTTGCTTTCTAAACAAAACAAAACAAAACAACAAAACAAAACAAAACAAAACAAAACAAAACAAAACAAAACAAACAACAAAAAAAAAGCAGCAGCAATATTCTAAAAATGGATCTAATTATTAGACCCAAAGAATTGCATCACAGGGTTTAACTTAAATGCAGTACTGAAAAGGTAACAGAGAAAAGAAAACTCATCAGGTTAGATCCCTATCAAATACAGGAGCTGAAAGGTCTGACCCCTAATTATTAGACATGATCATCAATATGAAGTTAGACAAAAAGTACTTAGGTCTAAAAATAAACCAAGGGATGAGAAAAAATAAGTGACCTTTTGTGTCCCAAGTACACCACCAAATTCATGTTGGATACCAGGAAGGGGATTCTTGCCACCAAGCTGGTAAAAAGGACACATTTATAACCTTCTCTACATGCACTATAATTTAGCATTACAGATTTCCAGTTAAATGATTGCCAAGTGATGCCAGAAGCATGTTCTGAAACTGACACCCCAATACTAGCTGAAAAAAATACTTTTGTGATCATTCTCTGTGTTGGAGAAGTTCCTCAACCCAGAGCCATTTATTGAGCAAACACACATGATCTAATAGGACATCATCTGATCAAAGTTGGATACCTGACTTTGGAGTATGAGAATCATAAACTTGCTTACGGTCTATCTGGTCTGCAAACACTTCCCCATAGATCATCCAGTAAGGCATGTAAAAAATGTTTTTCGCCAGCTTCCACGAAGGCTCCTCATTGGGGAAGAGAATGGCCTGTCTTGCCACACCAAAGCTCATCAGAACCACCAACATGATGATGACAAAGTACATCATGTCTATCATCTGAATGTAACGACAGGAAAAAGGAGAGAAAAAGAGAGAGAAAGGACAACAATTAGAGGAAATTTTTGTCCATATTCCTATTATCATGAACTGCAAAAAAAGAAAAAGGTCTGTGAATCTTAGAAACGTAATTTTCAGAAACAAATTTTGAAAAGTCGTTCTCATTTACACATAAAAAATATTATTTTTCAAAGAAGTGAAGTGGTATTATCGTGTCCTTGGTTTTACCCAGCGTGACTTCCAAGAACAATTCAAATGTTATGAATAGGCTTGAAAATACAGAGTACCATCTGGTCACACCAGTTGCCTCTACAAGAATATATGGGTTCAGTGGAATCAGCAGCCGAGTCTGGGCAAGGGTCATGAGATGATGTTTATAGGCACCACGTGGCAACTGTACCTAAGCAAAAGGACTGACATGGATAATTTTATTCACTGGTAGTCATTATCTCGGAGCAAAGAGAGCTGCAGCTAACATACGGAGGAACGGGTGGCAGAACAGCCTGTTTCTGCAACATAAGGGACACCATGGTGGTAACCAGTGAGAAAGGAAAGCTGTGATACTGGCTGGGATAAAAATCCGCTTGGTGGGGGAGTCTGACAAATGCCACATTAAAAAACCCCAATCAGATAACAGACAGTGAACTCTGCTCTTCTCCACTGTTGAGGGCCTCATTCGCATATGCCCAAGACTAACTAGTGTTTGCAAACAGTGCCCATCCATTCAAAATGTTCCTGAAAAATGTGGGACAGCAATCCTACAAGATGCTGAATAGATCTGAAGATTAGAAGAAGCACTGTTCTAGAAAAAGCCCTCAAGGGAGCAGAACAATGGGCATCAGTCAGGTACAACAGAGATTACCCAAAGTGAATGTGAAAAAAAAGGGAGTTGTGTTAAGTCCCTGGTAAGATCCCTTTAAAACTTAGAGACTTGCCAGGTCTTCATAATTGTTACAACTGAGCCGTTTTTCACAGTTCTGGACATAACTTTTGTCTCTGCCAAAACTCAAGTTGAGAATCCTCTAAACCTTATGAGTTTTATTCCCTCCAGTCTCTGCATTTTCCGGCTCAGCTGAATCCAGCCCTCCCTGCAAGAGAGGCGTGAGCCCAGCCTGCACCTCAGCTGGTGCCTGGTGGCTCCGTGGGGCACCGCTGCAGCCCCAGGGCAGGGCTGCTCGTGGCATGGGGCTGGCGGAAGAGGGACCTGCCTACAGCAGGTGGAGCTGGAACTCCTGCAGGGGTTCTTCAATTTTAAAGCAACCTGAGGTCAAAGCAACACTGGGGAAGTATGTACCAGAGAAAAGAGGCTTACAGAGAAAAAGCTATGCTCGTGTTTAGAGAAAGAGAGGATCTAGGAGAAAGGCACCAGCGGAGCAGGGGTCAGATGAGAGAGAATCAGGAAGATGGAAAGAAGGAACTAAGGACAAGTGCAAAAAAGCAGGGGAAAACAAAAGTCTTGAGGTTCATAAAATAGCAGAAAAGATAGAAAATAACCTTGGGGACATGAGAGAGGAAAAGAAATGATTTAAATAATTAAAAACCAGTGAAGTCAACCATCAACAGTCCTCTTTAACTCAGGGCATTAATCTCTCAAAAAAATACTCCTTTAAGAAGAGAAATTCCAGATCATTGTACTTCAGAAAGCATCCTGAAATGGGAAAGTTGAATAATGACATTTAGTTCTCACTGCTTTTAGGGAACAAACCTAGAGGTGAAAACCGATTCCTCCTTTCTTGTCTGATCAAACTTTGTTTCAGATGGCAATATATAACTGTAATGTAATAACTATTTAAAAATTTCATGCAAACAAATAAACAAAATCAGTATTTTGAGGCAATTTAAGACAATGTATTAAATGCTTCAAATATTTTTGATCAGGAGTCACACGGATGTGACCTCATGACCTCATGTTGCAAGAAATGAAATTTTTAGTGCTGTTCCCCATTCAAGATCCACATTACATTTCTCCTCCCTCAGTTGGGTATCTTCTAAACTCTCAGTAACTTGTCTGAAATACAATAAAATATATGGACAAATTTCCACTGACTTTAATGAGCATTGTATCATGTCCTTTGGCCTGTGATGTCAAATTACAATTGGTGTTTTAGCAAGGCAATCCAAAGAACTCATCAGTTATCTGTTTAAAAAAGTGTTAAAACACAATTTTTTGGGGAACAATTTAATAAAGAATTGACTGTATTTCAACTTTTGTATTTGCAGAAATGCTAAAAAATGCAGATATTTCCACACATTAAAGGAACTGATATACCTCTGACTCTCTTGACATTCCACAGTCATTTAATTCAATTTAATTCCTGAAATTTCCTAAAGGAAATTAGTTCTATCACTGTGCAGAAATCAGAAAAGCAGAAGCATATTCTGTTACTGAAATCAGTAGATAATAATAAGCTTGGCCATTCAGTTTCCCCCTTGCATCTTCATCTTTGCTTTAACCTATTGTTTTTAAAAAACTCAAGCCCATTCCTGCTTCTTGCTTAATTTCCCTTGCATGTTTGCTCAGAGTGGCCAGAGGTAAAACTTATTATGGGTATTTCATTGACTGCAAGTGTAGAGGCAGACGAAGAGAAAGCTCCTCAACACTGGAAAGATAGAAAAAGCCGTAATTTTCCTCCTGTGTCTAAAATTTACAATAGAAGCTCAAGAAAAGGTCTCAGGCATTAATATGGTCTGTTGAGGACCTCAGTAGTTGTGATGTGCTTACTTTGTAGAAATATGTATAATCAACTTTATGTCCTTCACAGTGCTGAACTGAGCTTTCAACACATTTGGAAGAATGTGAGGAGGTAGAGAGACACATGATTTAAACAAAAATACACAAGAGAGCCCATGCAGCAGCCTAGAGTCAGCAGGTGAAGCTCCCAGGGAGTGCGTGTGTAGCACAAGAGAGTAAGCTGGTGAGAAAACAGATGTGAGAGGCTGATCTGAGTAACTCCAACTGGTTGTGCATTGCACGTGTGGGCAAAGGCGATGTGCCAGAGTGGCTGAAAGTGCAAGGAAAGTTGGACAAATTATGAAAACCAAGCAACTGGAAGGCACAAAATAGAAGAATTTGCCTCCTTTAACAGCTGCCCAGAGCTTCAGAACAATTTGGCTGCTAAATTCAACACCCTCTAATGTAGAAACTGAGCACACAGAGGTTAGAGATTTTCCTGCATTTGTTTTCCACAGAAAGTGGAGTGAGGTTTGATTTGTTGTACACATGTGAGTGACAAAGGAATGAAAATGCTATTAATTTCAATCACTTCCTTTCTGCCTGACATAGCAAAAAAATGAACCACTCTTTGTACTGCTGGGGGAGTTGGGCTCCTATCAGCCACCTGTAACACTGACTACTAGAAGTTTGTTGCACATGGGCCCTCTATTATTGAACTGTTTCTCACTCTGCCTGTGTTAGCACCACAGAAACTTTAAGTGCATGTATCTCTGAAAAATAAAGCAGAGTACAGGGGTAGCTGTTTTTTCAGAAGTTTTATACATTTTGTATTGTGTAAGCCCCAGTGACCACCAGATCCACTGACAGAAAGAGAGTCCAAATGTGGCAGAAAAGAAACCTGCTAAAGCAGTATTTTCTCTTTGATCTGTATTCCTGGTGAGTATTTTCACTCTGGAGCTCTGCAAAACCTCATGCCAACCTCCTTTATGCTTTCTTGGAGGAAGGGAGCTTCAAAATCCCTTTTCCAGGACATAACAACTCAACTATCACTTTCATGTTTTCCCTCAATCTCTCTCCCTGGCTTTTTTTCCACTAAGCTCTTTTTTCTTTGTCAAACCCAGCACTGTGGGCTTGCAGTAGAAAGCTGGTAAATTGAGGAGATAAGACAATGGTTCCCTGTTGGATAGAGTGTGTAAGTGGAAGTATATTTTGCATTTCAGTTCTACACCTGCTCACTGTGCCTGTTGTGACTAATGTAATACCAAGGAGATATTGTAGCCCATGCACTCATACATGTCCCCTTTTCTTATGATAGTGAGGATGGACGAAGCTTTCCTTAAAGGACCATTGTGAGATAAATACAACAGACAGCCTGTTTGGACTTGCTGATTATTGTCCCATACCAAACAGATAGCAGTATTTCATCTAGAGGAGTTAATGTTAATTTTACTTTTTTTACTTAAAGTGAGCTTCAAGCGGCTTTAATCTATTTAGAAAACCCCAAATTTTAAACCTCAAAATGCATGAAACAGACATGATTTACACAAGAAAAGCTGGATACTGTATGTGAAATGTGTATACATGTATCAGCTACATATGCAGGTATCCAAATATCAGGGATGTGTGCATGTCCATCTGTAAATCCAGCCATTTTCTCTAACTGAAATAAGCAAAATGCTGCTTAATTGCAACACTTCAATGGAAACATGAAAATTGAAAATTGAAAAGTCAAAAGTCAAGCATGCGGAAGTAAATGTCTCTTGATTCCTTGTGCATGCATTTGCTATTACACAAGCTGTTAATATTCCTGCTATGGTGTGTGATTGATGTGGCCAGGGTAAAGAGGTTGCACTTATGCCAATGGATTCCTCATGTCACCAGGACACACCTGAACTTCAAAGATGGAAGACCATGTGGATGTGGATCAAACTGTAGAAGGGTCAGTCTTCACCATAACCATTACAGTTTTGAACACACCATGACTAGCACAACACATTGAGAGTCTCAAGGTACTACACACCTGAACAATTTTTTCTTTACCTTAACAAACCACCTTCCTTTAAAATCACCAAATGTCCTTTGTACTTTCTGCAAGTGAGGCACACCGGGCTGTAGGGTGGCTCTGCTGTTGAAGAGTGATGTCAGAGAAAGGAAAATTATACATATCTAACAGAAGAGGAAATACCCATCCTCAATTCTGGAGGTTTTTATTCAGTAAAGCACCAATTTCTAGCCTAAATGTAAAAATCATATGGGTGGATCTGCAGCAACGCTGCTGGCTAGGGACACTGAGCCAAGAACACACTGCCAAAGAGAAGAGGATTGCCCAGTGCTGTTACCATTTTCCCGATCATCATGACGTAGGGCCCCAGGTACTTGTTGACGCCAAAGATGTCCAGCAGCCGGATGTACCAGTAGATGATGTTGACGCAGTAGATGACGCGGCCGTCGCTCCGCAGAGGCAGGTCTTGCAGGCGGAGAACCATCCCAACAGAGAACAGGAGGATAGCTATGAGGTCAGTAACATTCCAGTACTCCTGGAGCCAAACTTTGACTTTTTGCAGCAGCTTCCCAGGCTCTGACATGAGGATCTGAAGGACAGAGGAAAGGCAGAGAAGAGGAGCTGAGCTGTTTTCATATAAAGGTGAAGAAATCTGTAGTAAGCAGATAGATATATGCCACAAAGGCCAAAAGAAAAGCTGATAGATCCTTATCATCCTTATCATACAAATATCTCAGGGACTCTCTGTTATTTTTCTGCTGAAACCTTCCACCATTCAACCATTAACATGTATCTATGTGCAAGAGACTTTAAAGGACAAAGCGGACAAAGGACTCAGTCTACAATCCTCACCAAATCAGTAGAAATGTGTGTATGTATTTCTGTTTTTCAAATGTATTAACTCTACCTAGGGTCTTGGAATGGAGGGTAAAATACGGAAAGATTTTTTCAATCAGAAAATTCACATTTAAAGAAGCTATAGATTTGCAGAAAGTTACATTAAAATATGCATCAAATGACCAAGAATAATTAATAACCATAAAGCTCTGCATCAGAAATTTAATAAAGAGAGACATTAGATAGTACTTGGGCCTGTTTTTTGAAATTAGGTTACACAGCCAAGAATAAAGGTCACAAAAATAAATAATCTTACTTTATGAATTTATTGTCATTTTCCTTGCAAGATCATTTGTGTAACTCGATTGTTTATCCAAACTACTCTTAAAACTATTATTCAAGTGATCTCCATGAATAAGTCCCACCATTTAGAGAGTTAACAATCTGTTGGTTTTCATTTTCTATATTTAGCCCAAGAACATTTGAACATGCTCACACAGTTCTTCAAAAAAGATGAATTTGTTTTTGGAATGAATTTTGGGCTCATCTGCGAACAATTCCAACATCTGCTTAGAAATCAATCGTCACAAATGTTCTTGGTAAACTTTTGTGGAAGTGCCAGTTTGGGCTGAATGATTAGGCAAAAATGAGGTCACACAACTCCTGAGTGCAGCCTCCTAGCTGCTGAGCCAGCAGTGCCTTGGCTCCATTAGAATTGCAGAGTCCTCGTGTGGCAACTGCCACTGGTTTCCTTTCTCTTCTGCCTAACGACGTGTACTCATGGGCCGCTCAAGCAGGGTCTTTTCCTCTGCTCTTTTTATTTATTATGTAGCATTTACCACACAGTGTCAGAAACCCGTCTTTGAAGCACAAGTGTGGCAAGCCCATTTTTAGCCTAGTCCTCCAGAGCACTGGCTTCAGAATGTACAAACACAACTGGTAACAGATTCAGCCCAGGGGTACAAATGTGCTCTTTCAGCTGAGGTCAATGGCACTCGCATTCACTCACATTAGGGCTGAACTGGGCCTCTGGTGTCACTGGGGAATAAATGGACCTTTGGCTAAGTGAAAGAGGACAGCATTAGGTGGGAGAGACCATGAGGGCAGGGTTAACAGAGCCACTTCACTCACTTTATAGACCAAGTGCTATTTTAAATGCTCTGTCTCTGCTCTATGTGTCTGCTTTTGCATCCTTAGGCAGATGCACACTATTGCTTGACACATCAAAAAAATTTTAGAGTCACATTTAAGGAATTTTGCCGACCTTTAAGGCGTGTCAGAAGATCCCCATGTACTTGTGAATGCTATTAAAGGAGCATCACAGTGAAATTTGAAAACAGAAATTTTGTGGGAGTAGAAAGAGGAAAGGAAGTGGCAGAAGGAAGGAAGGAAGGAAGTGTCGAAAGGAAGGAAGTGTCGGAAGGAAGGAAGGAAGTGTCGGAAGGAAGGAAGGAAGTGTCGGAAGGAAGGAAGTGTCGGAAGGAAGTGTCGGAAGGAAGTGTCGGAAGGAAGTGTCGGAAGGAAGGAAGTGTCGGAAGGAAGTGTCGGAAGGAAGTGTCGGAAGGAAGGAAGGAAGGAAGGAAGGAAGGAAGGAAGGAAGGAAGGAAGGAAGGAAGGAAGGAAGGAAGTGTCGGAAGGAAGTGTCGGAAGGAAGTGTCAGAAGGAAGGAAGTGTCGGAAGGAAGGAAGTGTCGGAAGGAAGGAAGTGTCGGAAGGAAGTGTCGGAAGGAAGTGTCGGAAGGAAGTGTCGGAAGGAAGTGTCGGAAGGAAGGAAGGAAGGAAGGAAGGAAGGAAGGAAGGAAGGAAGGAAGGAAGTGTCGGAAGGAAGTGTCGGAAGGAAGTGTCGGAAGGAAGGAAGGAAGGAAGGAAGGAAGGAAGGAAGGAAGGAAGGAAGGAAGGAAGGAAGGAAGGAAGGAAGGAAGGAAGGAAGTGTCGGAAGGAAGGAAGGAAGGAAGGAAGGAAGTGTCGGAAGGAAGTGTCAGAAGGAAGTGTCAGAAGGAAGGAAGTGTCGGAAGGAAGGAAGTGTCGGAAGGAAGGAAGTGTCGGAAGGAAGTGTCGGAAGGAAGGAAGGAAGGAAGTGTTGGAAGGAAGGAAGGAAGTGTCGGAAGGAAGGAAGGAAGTGTCGGAAGGAAGGAAGGAAGTGTCGGAAGGAAGTGTCGGAAGGAAGTGTCGGAAGGAAGTGTCGGAAGGAAGTGTCGGAAGGAAGGAAGGAAGGAAGGAAGGAAGGAAGGAAGGAAGGAAGGAAGGAAGGAAGGAAGTGTCGGAAGGAAGGAAGGAAGTGTCGGAAGGAAGGAAGGAAGTGTCGGAAGGAAGGAAGGAAGTGTCGGAAGGAAGGAAGGAAGTGTCGGAAGGAAGTGTCGGAAGGAAGGAAGGAAGGAAGGAAGGAAGGAAGGAAGGAAGGAAGGAAGGAAGGAAGGAAGGAAGGAAGGAAGGAAGGAAGGAAGGAAGTGTTGGAAGGAAGGAAGGAAGGAAGTGTCGGAAGGAAGTGTCGGAAGGAAGTGTCGGAAGGAAGTGTCGGAAGGAAGTGTCGGAAGGAAGTGTCGGAAGGAAGGAAGGAAGGAAGGAAGGAAGGAAGGAAGGAAGGAAGGAAGGAAGGAAGTGTCGGAAGGAAGTGTCGGAAGGAAGTGTCGGAAGGAAGTGTCGGAAGGAAGGAAGGAAGGAAGGAAGGAAGGAAGGAAGGAAGGAAGGAAGGAAGGAAGGAAATGTCGGAAGGAAGGAAGGAAGTGTCGGAAGGAAGTGTCGGAAGGAAGTGTCGGAAGGAAGGAAGTGTCGGAAGGAAGGAAGTGTCGGAAGGAAGTGTCGGAAGGAAGTGTCGGAAGGAAGTGTCGGAAGGAAGTGTCGGAAGGAAGGAAGGAAGGAAGGAAGGAAGGAAGGAAGGAAGGAAGGAAGTGTCGGAAGGAAGTGTCGGAAGGAAGGAAGTGTAGGAAGGAAGTGTCGGAATGAAGGAAGGAAGTGTCGGAAGGAAGTGTCGGAAGGAAGTGTCGGAAGGAAGTGTCGGAAGGAAGTGTCGGAAGGAAGTGTCGGAAGGAAGTGTCGGAAGGAAGTGTCGGAAGGAAGTGTCGGAAGGAAGGAAGGAAGGAAGGAAGGAAGGAAGGAAGGAAGGAAGGAAGGAAGGAAGGAAGGAAGGAAGGAAGGAAGGAAGTGTCGGAAGGAAGGAAGGAAGGAAGGAAGGAAGGAAGTGTCGGAAGGAAGGAAGGAAGGAAGGAAGGAAGGAAGGAAGGAAGGAAGGAAGGAAGGAAGGAAGGAAGTGTCGGAAGGAAGTGTCGGAAGGAAGGAAGTGTCGGAAGGAAGGAAGTGTCGGAAGGAAGGAAGGAAGGAAGGAAGGAAGGAAGGAAGGAAGGAAGGAAGGAAGGAAGGAAGGAAGGAAGGAAGTGTCGGAAGGAAGTAAGTGTCGGAAGGAAGTGTCGGAAGGAAGGAAGGAAGGAAGTGTCGGAAGGAAGTGTCGGAAGGAAGTGTCAGAAGGAAGGAAGTGTCGGAAGGAAGGAAGTGTCGGAAGGAAGGAAGGAAGGAAGTGTCGGAAGGAAGGAAGGAAGGAAGGAAGTGTCGGAAGGAAGTGTCGGAAGGAAGTGTCGGAAGGAAGTGTCGGAAGGAAGTGTCGGAAGGAAGGAAGGAAGGAAGGAAGGAAGGAAGGAAGGAAGGAAGGAAGGAAGGAAGGAAGGAAGGAAGGAAGGAAGGAAGTGTCGGAAGGAAGGAAGGAAGTGTCGGAAGGAAGGAAGTGTCGGAAGGAAGGAAGTGTCGGAAGGAAGGAAGTGTCGGAAGGAAGGAAGGAAGGAAGGAAGGAAGGAAGGAAGGAAGGAAGGAAGGAAGGAAGGAAGGAAGGAAGGAAGGAAGGAAGGAAGGAAGGAAGGAAGGAAGGAAGGAAGGAAGGAAGGAAAAGAAAGAAAGGAAGAAAGAAAGGAAGAAAGAAAGAAAGGAAGAAAGAAAGAAAGAAAGGAAGAAAGAAAGAAAGAAAGAAAGAAAGAAAGAACAAGAAACCACTAATTTTAAAGAAGATAGATATTTTTTCCTGTTTTTTTTTAAACAATCCATTTGCCTTTCTGAAAAAAAGGGCAATTTTATGATATGCTCATTCATAAAAATGAACCCTGAGAGAAATAATAAAGAAAGATATTAAAATGAAAAAAAACCACTCAAATCCCATGCTTATTCCTTTTTTACTATTTCTTGGCTGGGGAGACTTTACCTCTCTCATCTTCTCTATTCCCAGAGTGAAAATGTATGAGATGACAATCCATTCCTGAATAGATGGCCAGCGATCCATCTTCACCAACACAATGTAGTTGAACAGCATCAAGTAGCCTATGTATGCCAGCTGTAAAGAAAAAATATGAGTATCAATTGTCACTATCTACACAACTGAGCTAGGATATGATATGATATTCCTGATTCTACTGTAACCAGGATTTCACAGACAAAAGAACAATGAGACTGTCCCGGTTGCCTGAGAAAGCTCATATTAAGTCACATACTGTATGGCATCTGCAAAACACATGCACATATGTCCAGCTATCTCCTCAAAAAGACTTTATTAATGCAGTTCCCTTAGATCATCCCACAGTGATGGCAATCCTAATACCACTGTGTCAACTACTCAGTTAAGTAAGCTATGAGAGATTTCTCCCTCATATGCTTCTAAAGGCCTTTAGTCCTCTAACTCCCCTTCTTCATGTTCCCCCCCTCCCCTTCACCTAATCTGAGCTGTCTGGCATTCTGAGTCCAGATTTTAGGCATTATTAGAGGTCTTCTTACCCAGTGTAGTACTGACCTAACCTAAAGTATGTTTCCTCCCCAAGACACTGCTACTCCTACTAACATGCTGCAGCAAGGAGCTGCCCAAAGCCATGCATTTATTTGCCTTATATATTTTTGCAAATTTTTAAGTGTGAATGTTTTTCTTTTCCTTCCTAATAAATTCACCTTCCAGGCTAATTTCTGATTCAGAGGAAAAATGAATTCTGTTTTATTTTATTTTTCTTTGTTTTTCTGCATGCTGAATGTAATTAAATGGTCTGTCAAAAAAGACAATGTCAGGCAAATTGAATCATCAAGTTCCTAAAGTTCTGAGAAACCCTAGAGTCATTCTGGAGCATGGGCTATAGCAAGGATTCCACTCTGGTTTGTAGAGGCCAGAATCCAGCCTCCTGTCTACTTTGCCTTTCAAACAGCAGCCCTATAAGAAAATGCATCTTAAGGCTAAATATAAGTCAGAGAAAAGATGACTCAGCTCTGTGCATGAACATTTAGTCACTGTGATAGAAAGCTGTAACAGACAAATCTATATTTGAATTCAGTTTTTATCTCAGTTGTATGTTACTCACTATTGCGCACATGGGCTCACATGTAAGCTGAAACAGCCACAAAGGGCATTGAGACTTTTGGGTAGGATTATTTCAATACTCTGCACACCACAGAACAGAGTTTATAGCTCTATTTTATTTGTTAGAGAACATCACTTCCACTCTTTGTAAAAGCCACAGGATTCTGGCCTTTGTTCCAGTTGCTGGCTGAGGACACTCAAGAGAATTTGTTCTGTGGGCCATAACTATCAGTTTAGAGGAAGCAGACAGTTGAAGCACTACTTCTTGTCTGCATAAAACAGAGGAGGAAATGATCTCATTTTTCTTTCAGTTTGTGAGGGATGATGGATTGCAATGCACAGTCATTGGAGGCTGCTCTTCCCTTACACCTCCTAAAGAAAAAGGAGAGCAATGTAGACCAACACATAGGGTGTCACTGGAGTCAGGAGAACCTCTGTCTGGGCAGGCAGAACTGGATACACACCTCCCTAGTGGAAATAGCACTTTCTAATACAGAGCAAGAAGCCAGGTGATACTGTTACTTAACACTTCTCTTAAATCTTATTGATTACTAATTGTCAGGAAATCTACTTTGATCTGCTTCAGCAGCCTTTGGTGAGCACTTGCAGTCAGTACGGCAAAAGAATGAGGGCACAGAGGTTACACAAAAGTAACTGCAAGAATCTAACTGTAACTAGGGGGTTTTGCTTCTTCCAGGTTTTCTTTTGAAATGCTGGCTTTTTTGGTTTTGGTTTTGGCAGGTTTCTTTATGTCAATTCAAACTTCGTAAAAATTGCAAAATATTTTTGCTTGACAAAAGAGAAAGGAATCTTGATTTGTGAGTAAACTTATACTGAAATGTCTCCACTTTGACCCAAGAAATTAGCCCTCGCGTGACAGGGTGAATGATAGTCTCCTTTCTCCCCACACTTCTAACTTGCTCTCACCTTCCCGGAGGTGACATTGATCCAAGACTGTGGTCAAACTTCAGTGTAGCTGCTTGAGCTGGTACTCAAGATTCTTTAAAAGTGCCACTACAGAAGTAGCTGAACCCTGTCTTCTCTTGCTTTTGCCTGGCTTGACAAAGAGCTAGGAGCTGCCACTGTCACCATTGAGGACTGAAGAAGCTAAGGAAGGAAGTGCTATTAAAAAGTTTCAAGTGTGGATTGCACCTGGCCCTTTTATGGATGCAGTCCCATTCCACAGAAAATACTGGAATACTCATAGTGGTAGAGGACACACCTGGAATTGTACCAATAGGTTAATGCTTCACGAAGGAGATCACCCTCCTCTTTTCTGATTGATTGCAATAATTAAATGATCATAAACTCTTACTTCCTGCTAGTATCTCAGTTAATGCTAGTAGTAGTGATGCCTAAATATTTTGCTTTTTATGTATTTTCATATATTTGTAGCTTTTTAGACTACTATTACATAGTTATATAGTTCCTAGTATTTTTGCTACCATTTCTCTTAGATTTTAGAGTAGTAAGTTAACCTTCTAACACATACTTGAAATACTGTTTATTTTCTTATTCTGTCTTATTCTTAAGAAAAAGAAGTCTGACAAGGAGCAGGCTTCTGTTTTCTGATCAGAATCTGAGGAGACACAATATGAAATGGGGCAAAGAAGTCCTAGATCAATTCCAGTGGGGCGGTGTCCAGAGAAAATAACCTAACCAACTACTCTTCTAATTGGACAATATTTGTTAGTTATGCTAATTTGTTAAACTTATAAAAATTGTAGAAATCCAATGCCATGTGAGCTCATCACCACCAGGATACCTGGAAATTTCCAATAAAACTCAATTTTTTATGTTACTATTTTAACATTGCTGCAAGCATTTGTTGATATTAGGACAGTGGGAGTAGTCAACATTAGGAGAAGATCATCCTCTTCTGCTCAAGCAATCTGTGGGATGAAACATTTGCATCATGGTTTCCAATGCAACAGCCACAAAACACAACAAAGCAGTTGACTTTTGAAATTGCTTCATATCTAAAGAGAAAGACTGAAGTTGGTGGGGAGCTGTTGGTTTGTTTGTGTTGTTTTTTGGGGTTTTTTTTGATTGGTTTGTTTTGGGACTTTTTTTTGAGAAAAAGTTGCCTAGTGTCTGCTGAGCCAAATGTTTCTTACTCAAATATCTCATTTAACTTGCTCTTGTGTATTTGAAGAATGAATACAGCTATATAGTAATAGAGATACGTAAATGCAGAATATTCAAATTGTTTTAAGTGGCGTACAATAGCCATAGGACCTTTACATGCATTTTGGACTACAGAATGTAAAATTTAAACAATTTCTTTTGAAATCCATAAATAATATCTGTGCCCATGTATTTGCAAAATGTGATAGGCTGTACAATTTTAATCCTTCTCTGAAACTTGTTTTGCTTTGACTCTCCAGGAGTTCTCAATATACACAACAGGTCAAGTATGGCAGCCAGAATCCACCTTAACTTGCTCTCCAGGTTCAGTGTATCCAAGATCCAGTTTTAATAAATGACCTTGATTGAGACCTGCCTCAGGACATCAAACTGTAGGAACAAGCCTAAATGGAAATCCAATATTGATTTCTCTCTCCCATTTAAAAATTGAACTAACAGGATGCTTCTTTCCATTTGCAGTGTAAAGACTTTTCTGTTTGTGCATAATACACACTGCAATTGATAATGAGACTAGGCTACTGATGAGTAGTTTCTGGACTTGTGGGCTTGATTAATGTTCAGTGGCCACTGAGTTGAGCAATAAATTACTCCAAGTTGTTACACTCTGCTAGTCTACAGTGTCCACCACAGTTAAGACTTGATTGATGTGAGTTGTTCCCAACATCTGCAGGGCAATTTTTCTTATAAGAAGTCACTTGCAGAAGGATCCATTCTTTGTGATTTGCTGTGCTTTCAGCAGAATGATGGAAAATATGACTGGGAAAAACCACCTGAAACTATCTAGCCAATTCCATTGGGTTGAGGCATGATTAATTCTAGTGTACCATTATGAACACATGTCTTGATTGAGATAGTTTACAAATCACTAATAATGGAAAATCTAGCATGTCCTCATACAGTTCATGACAGCACTTCTTGGAGCAGTTAAAAACTGTTTCCTAACTTCTTACCTAGAACTGTCTGGGTGTTATTTTTTGTCCTATTCAGCAAGAATTTTGAGGTACTTACACATATTCAAAAATGATTACATTCCTTCTGCAGACCTTTTTTTCTTTTAACAGAGAAAACATTCTTGCTTCCTTAATCTCTCCCCTTAAGTATAGCTTTACAAACTTGAAACATTCTCCTTTTTTGGGGTGTTTCAAAGCAGTCCACACTTGTCACATGATGCAGAAGCTGAATTGGGATGGAATATTCCCGCTAAGAAAACTGAAAAGATCGCTTTCTGTGATGTTTTTAGTTTTATTCTTCTACATTCTAGTGTAATTTGCAAAATAATTAATAATAACTAAATAATAACTAAAATAATAACCAATCTCTACTCCATCATCCAAGTTTTGAATAAAAATATCAGATAGCACTTGATATAGAAGAAAACTTTAATCTTGGCTTCCAGCTTGATAATGAATAATTAATATCTACTCTTGAGGACTAATTGTCAAAAAGCTTTTTATCCACATAGTAACTTTAATATAACTTTATTAATTTAGTTGTGAGAAAACCCTGTGAAGTTTTTGGTACTGTTTTACTGTAGTTGAAATCCATGATATAATTTTTTTCTGCTCCTTCTGGAAGCTTAATTTATTTCAAACACAGTGAATATCCTGACTTAACTAATTTGTCCCTGAAAAATGTACATTGGTTGTCAATCATGTTTTTGATATCTTGTGGGTACTTACCTGCACATTTTCTCTGAGAGACACTCCACAGACTCATCAAAACAGAAAAACAAATAAAAATGTTCCAAGGAAAGAAATGCTCTACCTCTTTTTTTCATCAGTTATTAGATAATTCATATTCTGACTCAGACCAACCTCCCACTGGGCTTATTATTGGAAGCAATCCTATTTTGAATTTTCCTATTGGGAATTCCTTGGGAGCACTACAGCAAACTGCCCCTTACCATTTTATTGAAAGAAAAACATACACAATAATTCAAATTTTAGCCATTAACTTCCTGAACAAAATGGTAATCTTTAAAAGTCTTGCAATGCTAGCAGACTTCTACCAGATATTTTTATTAAACTATTTCTGTAAGCCCTCCAATACATATAAATGTAGACATCAATGAAACACAAAAGATTACTTTAGTCCAATTTCAGTATTTGTACAAACATTATTAATATAAGAGGAAAGATTTCTTACAGTGTAAAACCAGAACTTCACGATGGGAGCATTGTAGAACTCGTAGATCTTTCTTCCAATAGGGATCATTCTGTGCCTGCTCTGAACTTCCTCATCCTCCTTCTTTCTTGAGGACTCTCCATTGCCCCGTCCAAGCATTGCCTACAAGAAAGATATTTTTACTTTTCTTTCTTGTGAAAGAAGAATTACACAATTTTTTGAAATGTCAATAGGAAACTGTTCTTGATCTCTAGACAAAACCAGGTGACCACAGCTAGGCATAAAATGCTTTGCTTTCAAATTACCTTTTTGCAGGGAGGCTTCTCTTTCATACTTTGAAAATGGAAAGCTATAGCTTTAGCCTCAACCCTCAGCTTGAGAGGGTGATTCCTGGCAAAAAATAAGTGTGATTTATTTTTAATTTTTGCTGTGTGGACAGAAACACTTTTACCTGACAACAACTTTATGTGGTATACTTCTATACAATAAACAGATGCAGACAGAAAACAGGTAAATTTTGGTTTTAAACAAAGATAAGTTCATAAAGCTGAGATCGAGAGAGAACAACAAGGGAAAAGATGAGTTGATAGTCACTGAACTAGAAGCAAAGGAGACAGTGGCACTTTACAGGTTAATCACTGGACCTGTCCCAGGCTACGATCCCACAGTGAAGCTTACATGGATGCAAGAGGACTTACTAGTAAAGCTCACTGCAGCAGAAAGGCCTTCAATTGCAATATTCATGTACATGATTTTAACTTCTTCCATAGTGAAGTTCCAGACTGCTCATGCATTGCCTTTGCTGGGCTTGATCTCACAGTTACCATTTTTTAGCAAATCAGACCCACTGAGAAGCTACACTGAGCTAAATAAACACATACATAAGAAGTCCCCAGCTAAGAGTGCAAACCTAACAGTCAAAAGAAGGCAATATTTTGTTTGCTTACCCTTAACTTTCATTATCAGCTGCAGAGAAATGGAAGAACTAAACTACAATCACTGAGTTAAGCACTAAGTTAGTGCTTAAAAGAAGTTCCTTTGTATTTGAAGTGTAATGTGACATATTAAATGTTTGTTCTGAAGCACTTATTTAGTGAACAGTAGACTAAGCCTGGATTTCATCTCACTGTGCCTTTTGCAAGTTCTTACTGTTTAGTTTGTGGACGCAGCACCCTGCACAGGAAATATCTGCAAGAATTGAGACAAATCTAAGTATGGAGGGACTGCATAACAATGCATTTGTTTCCGTGCTTCTATAATGCTTTCCTACAAGTAGATGAAGGCACCCTTGTGCTTTTGTGTTACTTGAAGCAAACCCTCACCATCCGTGAAGATAGCATTGTCCTCATCTACAACTTAAATGGTGGAAAACCAAGGGAACAATTAGATTCCAGACATGTAGTCCTTCTATAAAAAGGTCCTTCTTGTCTCTGTATCTGTGCTCTCCAATTCAACAGGATGCGCAGCACATACTTAACTCTTTGGCTTCAGGTGAGCTATCTGATCACTTTCTACAGCCCTGCAGGAACTGGTGATGCACTTCTCACATATTTAAAAATAAGAATCACAATTTAACCTTTTCTTCTCTTTTCCAGCCTCATGTGGAGCTATTCATATAGGTCTTTTTCCTGTGAAATAGTAATTTGTAATGATAAACTTTTTTCAGTCAGTGCAGATATTTGTAAATTATTAGGACTGGGCTTGGTCCATATGGCTTCTTCTCTTTCATTTCATCATTTAATTTAATTTAATTTAATTTAATTTAATTTAATTTAATTTAATTTAATTTCATTTCCTTTCATTTCATTGTTTATTTATTAATTTCATTTATGCAAAGTATTATTAGTCTAGTATTATTACTTTCCTTGTGAACCCTTATGTTGTGAACCCTTATATTGTTGAATCTGACAACATACAGATGTTGCTGTGCACATTTTCAATACATACAACAAAAATTCAGGACAGAAGTATACTGCACTAAAACTAAGCTGCTGTGACTGCCTCAAAAACTAAAGCTTTCTTTGACCAAGTTAACCTATTTCCTTTAGTTTTAATGGCTGAAGATTTTTAATTTATTTCCCATAAATATTGATAAAACATAACCTATTAAAAATTTAAATGTACCTCCTGTTGGCTCTCACAGAGCCCATAAAACACCTTGAAAGTTCATCAAGACTTTTACAAAAAAAGAATAAGACAAAGTGGCTATTAAGCAGAGGAGAAGGGTTTTTATGGTTATGAGACTTACTGAATATAACCACAGTAGCAGAAGTTACACAACACCCACAGAAGATATCATTATCTGAATTCCACAAAATCAAAGTGATCCTTTGATCCATATCATTGATTGGGTTTTGGGGGGGGAAATTTGAATGTGATCGGAATGCTTTGGGAACACTACAGCCCAAGAAGGTAGTAATTTGTTTGCTTCTCTCTACTTACTGAGGCTGTTCTGGTAAAACTGCTGCCTGGAGCTACAGAGTTTACTGTAGCTTTTCCCAAGGCTTTGTCTCTGCTGTCCCCTGGTGCTCAGGAATTTTGCAGCAGAATGAAAATGAATGCTGCCTCCTTTAACAAATGAGCAATGCCGTGCTTTAATGAAAGGGATTATTTTACAGAGTTCAAATCTTTCACAATTTTACAAATGTACAAATTCTGAGACAGACTTAATTCTCAATGAAATCAGTGAGTTGCGGGTATTTTTATAATAATGCTCTTTCAATATCCGGACTTATGCTTTAGCTTGTGAATTCTGATTTCCTGTTTGTTACTGCTTTCTTCTTGATAACAATGTGGTAATTTTGTCTCATTACAATTATTTTTGAATTAGTTCTATCATATAATAGTACCTCCTTCCCTCCCCCATGCCACAGATGGGGAATTTCTCTGAGATGGCTAGGGATTAGGTTTGACCTGATGTTCCTGACTGCTAATTATACCTCAGTATTAACAAACTGAAAAGCTTCCCCATTAGAAAGATTCAGAAATAACCTATGTAACTGTGTTAACAGAATAATTGCAGTGCCAAATGTGAACAAATGTTTTTCTTGGAGTGGAATGCAGTAGGGTGGGAACAACTCAATACACTGCTCTGTGTGGGCGGCATCTCTTTCGCTAATACATGATTTTGTCCATGATTCACCATGAGTCATGCAAGGTAAGCTTGACAGCAGCTCAACCTCGTTGTGAAGTACAGTACAACTGCATCATTTTAGCCTGGAGGGATTGATGTTTTCATAGTTTTTACATGGAGATTTTATTAATCTGGTTTTTGTTGTTATTGTTGGGCCAGATTTTGTTTTATGTAATTGAGGACTGTTTGCTGATAATGAACTATCAGGGGAGAGTTTTGGGTTGTTCATTTTGTCATTAATATATGTTAACAACCCTATACTATGCTTATGTGTTTCATAATTAAAGAACAGGAATTTTCAGTCTTTCTGGAATGAATACAGGCTCTTCCAATTTCATCCTGAGTGAAGTCCACATGCTCTAGAGAGACTTACCCCAGTTCACAGAGAACTGGTGTGGAAATTAGACAGAGCTGTGTAGAAACACCTTCCTCAGCACACCCTGCTGGATCCTACACGGTGTGTGAAAATGCTGCCCCCATGGTAGTTGTTCTAGGATTACTGTTCTCTGCCCTGAAACACTGGTAGAAAAATGTTTTAATGTCTTTGATTGACAGACATATAAAATTAGATTTTGCACATGCTTGGTGGTTACAGTGAGCACAGAGGAACAAGACCAAAGTGACAGGAGCTCAGAAATCCTGTCTGCTAGAACTAGACCTTGCCAGGGCCCATATGTGGTGGCAGTGGTGGTGGTATGGAGGATTTCCAAATTCCTGGGAGAAAGAGAGAACCTCTTCTTATGGAAAGGGTCAGCACTTCCTAGACACCACTAGCAGTGTCTCCCAATTCCGTTTTCCAGACGAGCTGAAGGGGAACCTGGTTGCTGGTGTGTGAGGTGCTGTGAGAGTTGTCTCCCACCAGGAAGGATAAGTTGGGCCAGGGGCACTAGGACATGGATCTTCAGACTTTTCTGTGCTAATGACTGTATTTTTAGTGATATGATTATTATTGTGTTATTTCCTGCCATTGAGAAAAGACTAAGTACACATACTACAGATGAATTAATGTGATCCCAGAGGCCAACAGAACTAGCTGTGCTGCTGCTGAAAAGTTCTCAGACTAACTCAGTGATGCTCTGGAAGCCCAAACTTCCTATTCATTGTGGAATATTGAGGCAAAATGAAAAAAACAACAACAGAAACACCTTTTAAAGGACTTAGCTGTGTTCTGAAATAAAACCATTTACTCGGGAGCTCTAATATCTAAACAATAATGCACTGAATGGGGTTAAGGATGCTCCTAGTTATGGCTTCCAGAATGCTGAGTTTTCTGACTGACCTGAATTTCAGCAACTAAGGCCTTGATTGGGACACAAACAGAAAATATCCCTGGCTGTTAGACTTTAATGCCCTTCTACTTCTCTGTGTTTAATATTCAGGATTAATGACTCTCACCTCCATACATAAATTGTGGTAAATTTCTTGGTGCTGAGGAGCACTGACAAGAGCAGTATTCAAATGTGTTTTTGTGAGTAGCTGCTATAAGCCTGTTTCTTAGCATCTAGGTGTAAAGAAATGTGGGCCTATCACTCTCATGTATCTGTTATAAAGTTAAGAGCAGTAAATAACAAGTAGTTTACAGTGAATAAACACATCTTCATAGTATATCCACATGTTCAGTCACCCACCTGACCCTTTAAGAGGAGCATAAAGCAAATACATACTTGCAGCAGACGCACCCATGTGGAGACTTAACTTCACTGTTGCTGTAGTCTGCTGATCACATTATTCTGTGCAAATGAGTTGTAAAATAGGGAAAAGATGATTGTGGCCCTGTACCTCATGCACTCTGCAAAAGTGCAGTACAGAAGAAGAAACTGAATCCTTGGCCTGTCTTTAGTCACTTGGGCTCAGTGCAAGACACACAGGAAATCAATGAACAGACCTTGCCTAGATGAGACCTCTTTGTCTTCATTTTAGCAGAGAGAATATGGGTGTGACATGATGAATACAGAGACTTGAGAAGTATTCATAGGGAACGGCTAGAAGGAGAATCAGGAAGACTATTTCAATTATATATTATTTGCTGCAAAAAGGAACTTTGAGTTAAAAATGATTTTTTTAACTTTGCTTTTGTTTGTTAATCTTTATTCTGAACAAAACTCAGGGTAGGTGAGTGACTAATCTATTGATTCAAAGTTCAGCAATGGATTAAACATTTATGATATTCCAGCACAATAAATTATTGATCTTATTGAAGTATTTATAAGGTATCCTTAATATACTAAAGGATACCATGGGTAAGGGGAAACGTCACAAAGGGACTTCCCAAAACATCTTTCAGGCATCCTCTGATCAGTGGAAAAGAAACCTGACCATTATGCCAGATCATTTGACTAAGGCTGGAACAGTATGAAACTTCAGTCTAAATTATTTTCTTATATTTAAAATATGTCAGGTGAATAAATGTAATTGCCTGTGGCATCTAACCACAGACATGCCAAGAACTCTCTGCTACCAATTCGTCTCTGCTCACCACTGAGGGGTACCTGAGTGAAACAGCTGTGTTAGAAGTTCTACAGTGTGGTATAAATTATATGCAGAAATACTAAGTGAGGAGTGCTGACCAAAGATATTGTTTCTAAACTTGCTGGACTCCACATGAAGAAATATTATTTTATAGAAAATGTTTCAAGTGCCTGAAACTTCACTAGAGTGATACACTGAATTTGAAGGAATTAAGGGAAGAGCCAATGACAGAACAGAACAATAGGACTGTCAGCACATGGAAGGGAGAAGTGAGGGAACATCTAAGGTTCATCTGGAATAGCAGGTCCACTGCACACACCATTTATTTGCAGCAGGAGTCAGAAGAGAAAAAGGAAACAGTATTGTAGACAAGAAACCAGGAGCTGGGATAGCTACAGCGGGATGGAAAACACATCTTTCCCAAATCTCTCCCCATTGCCAGGTAAAAGGCAGCTTGCAAAGTGCTTATTTGATTTGAATAGGCACTTCATAAGGGGATCAGAAGCCAAGGGTTAGTAAATTGCAATCAATAGCTAATGAGCAGAGAATGCCCCATTGCTGCTATTCTGGCTTCTGGTCCTTCCCAACAGCCAGGTTCTTGCCTGCAAACGGGTCCTGTAGGTGGGTCTGGTGGGCTGCTCCTTCGGCTTGCCAGTATATTGGGTCCTGTAGGCAGGTCCTTCTGCCTGCCTGCAGTCGGGATCCTGCGGGCAGCTCCTGCTGTTTGCCTGTGGGAAACAGTCTGGGTTTTTCTGTTTTTGTTTTTGTTCTTTAACTTAATCAGGCAAATCTCTTTTATGTCTCTATGCTGACCAACAGGGGCAGAGTTTTAAGCCTTTCAAAGACACCACAATCAAACCCAAATAAACTCAAACCAAACTTGACTGAGGCAGATGTACTAGCCTGTATAATAACAAACGAAAAAGTGTGAGGACAAGAGACAGGAGGTAGATGACTTGTGTAGTTTTCAGAGCTTTAGTTGTCTGATTCTTCATGGTGTAAATTATTCCTCAAAGGCTATGCTGTTAATATTGACAAGTGTCTGCTTACACAATTCTGTTGGATTGTAGAAGGGGAGATGTCTTGCTGATTGCTAGTGTCTTCAGTGGATTAAAGACTGGATCTGTGTGTGAAAGGCAATGACCACAAACACAAAAAGAATTTTAGACTAAGTTTTTTTAATTTTTCTGGCCTGTTTGCACACTTGCCTACTCTGTAGTGAAGTCAACTAAAAGAAAAAAAACCTCTGGCTTCCATGAATGTTTGGGCATTTCCAACCAAAGGTGAGCCCTTTTCATACCAGAGAGGTCATTTATCTTGACTGAGTGCTTCTAAAATCTAATTCACTTAGTTGAGACAATGTGGCATCAAACTGAGTCAAAATATGAGGATATTTGAGTCAAAATATGAGGATATTTGAGTCAAAATACGAGGATATTTGAGTCAAAATATGAGGAAATTACAGCACAGCATCTCCATGCACTGCTGCAACATGGAGGCAAATGATGGCAACTTGTGTGGCTTGAGTCTCATGGAGGAGAGGGGAGTGTGAAGTGTGATATCCTATCATGTGCTATATTTAGCCATCAGATGTTCTGCAATGCCTACAGAGGCAGGAATTACAAATTGACAGTGCTGAGGCTGATGATTTATTGTGAGCACTTACAGTGAGTTCCATGTCTTCCTCATCTTTTTCTTTCACTGGCTTCTCTGGTTCTTCTGGATCTTTTTCTTGAAGATGGATCTCATTGGCCTGGGTCATGTAGGGCATATCATCTTTGTTCTTGAACTCCAAGCTGAGGATTGAAGGAGGAAGTAGAATTCCTAGAATTACCTAAAGCAATAATAATGATAACAATAATCATCACAGAAAACAGATTATGGTCATAATGGTTACTTAGCATCAAACAGAACAACTCCCTTGGGAGATTTAGGAAAAGAAAGATACATGCACATGTGAGTTTCTATGACAATAAAGTATTTGTCATTGGGGGTAGTGTTACCAGAGCACTGAATCAAAGCATGTGACTTCTACTAGTGCTGCTGTGAATGCTCTTGAATGTTTTATCTACTTGCACACCACCAGGTGTGTAGTGATACATACTAGAATATATTTACAAAATGTTGTATAAGGTCAAAAGTAGGTGGGACCATGTGGGTGTACAGACCTACAAATGTCTGCATTTTACATAATACAAAACACCAGTATAAATGACACACAGAGAGTATTTATTTCTACAGAGAGGTTTAATAGCTCTTTGTGTCCATGCTTAATGTACACTGGCAGTCAATGAAGTGCAACTGTGTGTGGATCTGAGGAGATAAGGCAAGGCCAGCAAAAGCAAATGCTGATGTGCAGTCTCCTTAGATTATGTTCCAGTAACAAGGCAGCTGTGTAATGGTCATATTAATGTCAGCTCTTTCTTTTCTGCCTTCCCCCTCTTAGATGCCGGAGTGTAGAAACCACTAAAATTTTCTTTTCGGGATTTATATGTAATGAACAATGCTTGGGTTAAACCATTAGTACAAGTGAACAGACATCACAGTAAAACAAAGCAAAGTCTGTATTCACAACCACAATAACTTCTCCTGGTTATGCTGCAATTTGATGGAGAATGATTTTCTGATAAATCTCTCCCTGAAAGAGAGTAAAACCAGATAGTTAACTTCTTGGCAGGTTAGAGAGGATGCTTGTGATCATCATATCAGCAGACAGCTTGTTGAAACCATTCAAAGAACACAATGAGGAGCAGGTAGAGGGTGCAAATGCTGCACTTAGCCTTGGAAAAGCTTCCTGCACTGTGCTGTGCTCACAAAATGATGGGTCCAGGGAGAGGAGGTTACAGGCAGACCTGGCTTCACAGAAAGACTATTTTTAAGAGCAGGTAGGATTAACAGCTGCCCCTAGCCCTTCCATTGGTGCCATACATTCCTAGCAAGAATCTAAATAATTATATTCAAACTTTCTACCGTTTGTCAGTTTCAAAGGGAAAAAACTGTTCTTGGGAAATAAACCATGACTCATGCTTGCAAATTTATTTCTTTGTCATGCTCCCTCATGTAGCTTGTAGCCTTCTCTAGCTTTAAACAAGCTCTGCTAATGAGCTTCATTGAAATAAAATACAGACTAGAAACTGAGTAAAGGATCCTTGTGAAGCCCTGATGTTAGAAGAAGCTGAAACAGAGCCTGTTACCTTCAGTTATGCGTTATGAAAGAAAGGTCTATTTTAGGGCTTAAGAAATGGGCTGAAAAGTGGAATGCATGTAGTGGTAAATCAGTTGCTACACTGTCCTCCATGTACCTAGACTGAATTTCTGCAAAGCTAAACAGGGAACAAAGCAGCTGTCCCTCTGAAGGATAACAGGCCTGTGAGTTCAGGAAATAGGTAGGAATGTCTCCAAATATGAGAAAATTTTCTATCTGTAGCAGAACAACGTGTATGCACAGGTCCTGCACAGGATTGCTATCAGCCACTTGCTCTCACTCACCACTGTCACTGGATTAAGAGCCAGTCTGGAAGCAATGTGCGCACTCCTAAGCACTCTTGCCATTACTGAACATCTTTTCACGTGGCAACACAGCTGAGTAATTACCAATTTTCACACAGGCAATTAGTGCAGAAGAGAGAATCCCTTCACTGAAAATATTTCTCTGTGATCTAAGAGGGAGAGGCAATTGCTGGGTATGTTCTGACTGGTGACTGCTTTGGTGAAACATGCCAGGGACTCAAATTCATCTCAGAATTCACTTTGCGCTGTTAGCAGTTTTGTCAACTGTGGAAGTAAAGCTGTAACAGCTTTGAAAACTAAATTATCCTTTAAACCCTCTAAAGAAGTCCCTTCAGATGCCATCAGGAAGATTTGCAAGGGTTTGTGAGGAAATTTGTGCTGCTTACTTTGCCTGTTCTGGGAAAGGTTGTCAGATCAGCACCTTTCACTGATGGTTAATTCACTTACACTTCCTTTTCCTTTATTTATCTTTAAAACTCTTGACTAACTCCTCAAGTATACAGGCAGGATGACACAATAACCTTCTAGCTCAATTCTTGTTCTGATAAATGATGCCAAAGAGGACTTTAAGAAAGCAAATGAAAAAATCTAAGCTGTGTGCTTTGAACTTAGGCTTATGATGAGCCCCATCTGAAAAATTGAGCGCAGGAAGAATATACCATGCTTAATGTCACTGCAAATAAATATCTGAAATACGGTTACTTTAGACAGTTATTACTGATTTTTTGTGAAACGTGTCACCATCTATTAGAATCCTCTGAATGTTAATTTTATTTTAAAACAGGAATGACCTTTAGGCCAGAATTTTTTCGCATCCGGAGACGACCCATCCACATGTCAGTGAGCAGCATCTGGCTGCAAGTGTGAGCGATGAAGTCCCTGTGCTTGGCTGCCACTGCAAGCTGCAGGCACGTGGCGTTGCTCCAGTTCTTCAGCTCATAGGTCAGCAGTTTCATGGCCAGCTGCTCGTCCTGCTTGTATGACTGGTCCAGCAGCTCGACCGCCAGCTGGCCGAAGTCCCTGCAACAGAGGGACACAGAGGGACCCCGCTCACTCCGTGGGCACACACAGCCCCGTGCTCAGAATGCGCCTCTGCCAGGGGCACGGCGCCTTCTGGCACGCAAATCAACGTGATGTTGACTCGACACACGGAAACCCACGTTTTCAAACGTGAGTGGCTCATGTCAGGCATATAAATAAGTGCCCCAGCTTAGCAGCGATGAGCACCCACACCTACCAGCTGTCTGCTCCCACCTCCCTGCCCACCTCCCTGACATTTTCGAACTGAAACTCTCTGGTTATCTGCAGCTTAAGGGATGGCTTCTCTGCTGTTTGCCCACAGCTTCATGGTCAAGCCTCCTGGAAGGAGTGTCCAATATCCTTCCTCAAATCCTAAATTTCTGAAATTTTAACATCAGGAAAAATTCTTATGAAATCTAGAATCTTGCCTTGTTCATCTAAGCATGACCTCTTGGTTAATTAACACTGCTTCCTGAATACTTTGCTCATAAGGATTTCAATAACTGTTCTGCTGGGCAGGTACAGAGTATCCTGAAAAAGCACAGAGAAATGTTGCAGTCTGACTCTTGAGGCTGCAGGGAGAACACATGAACAATATAGATATTTCAAGACTGTTTAAAAGCCATTTGGATTTTCTCTGAAGGGACTGCGCTTCCGCTACAAGTTAGAAATGAAAGCAAGCTACAAATAAGAAAATTTCAGGAAGGTCCAGAAATCTCTCTTTCCTCCTTTTTTTTTTCTTCCCCCCTCAGGAAAGTGTACTCTAAAGGAAATTCACCTGGAATTGTGGTTCAGCTCTTGGGATATGTCATCCACCATGTCATTTTCTGATGCCTCATGGGCCATGGCTTTGCAGAGTTTGCAGGCCACCAGAGCTTTAGCCATAGCCTCTTCCCCGTGTTGCCAAAAGAAGAGGGCCATCTTCTGACGTTTCATCAGCACAGCCCACACCATCAGCTCGTGGAATGGGAATGGAAAGTGATTGATCTCAGGGTCATCCATATCAATATCAACTTCTTCTTCTTTTTTCTTTGTTGGTTTTCTGCCTCGACGCAAAGGGACATCATCCTGTGGGAATTGTAGAGAATTTTTTTTTCATCAGTGAAGGAACAGTTCACGCAATTCATTGAAATCAGTACCTAACACGTTTCCTGCAGGCCAGCCCATTCATCATTTTTTGGACAAAATATTTAACATAGGTAAACAATAAAAAAGGTATTGGTGCATGCACTGTAATTAGAAGACAGTAAACAGGGGAACAGAGCCTTGGACTATCACCCTGAATCAATAACATTATCACTCTGAAACTAATAACATAGAGTACAATCACACAATATCCAGAACTATTTTGGAAAATCCACCATTGAAATAAAGGTAAGAGCTCACTGCAAATGTAACATCTGCTGTAACGCATCTGCCTCCAGAAAGTACATATCCAGGGGATTTTCTAATCTGCTGAAGACTCCTTCTATGCTTATTCTTGTGTTTTCTCACTTTATCACCTTACAAAACTAGCAATTTCCCTTCTTTACTCCTATTCTGTGTGTTTATTCCTTTCTTCTCCATCCATTTGTTGCTTCTGTTGCCTTTAGTTTCTTTCCCATTTTAGCCTTTTGCTTTTATCAGGTGTGCTGACCTATTCTGTCCTATGTCTATGGATGGAAAAATGAAAGTGGTTGTATAAAATAAAAAACCATGAAAATACTACCATACCCTTGAAGCATCAGGGTAGCCAAATGTGCGAATAAAACTGAGATAACTTTGGATGTCTTCCTATAAAGATTTCTGCATCATTCTCTGCAAGTGTTTCATTTTTCTGAATATGTTTTGAAGTTAGATGCTATCTGACTGAAATTCTGCTTGCCCTGCTGGACCGAAACACTTTGTTTAATTCTTATTAAACAAAAAACCGAGAAGATCTATAGCTGGGGCAGAGCCCTCTTTTTCCTTAGCCATCTCCTGGACTTTAATTAAGAAATGTTTCTTAATCTACCCCTTGTGTAAACCAACTATCTGGATGAAAATACTAGTCATATTTTCATTACATTGAATTTGAACATAATTTGGATATAGTTTATATTTATCAAAGAAGGAAAAAACATTAAGATTTGTCAGAGGTTGCCTACCTCCATTCCCAACAGCTTCAGAGCTTTTGGCTGTACAAAAAAAAAATTAGAAAAATGTTATTTCTCAGAGAATAGTGGTGAAAAACTACAGCTATTTGTGTATACATATACACATACATACATATGCATGCTGAGTGATGTAGAATATACAATAAAATTTAGTAATAATAATAATAATAATAATGAAAATATAGAAAATAAAATGTACTGCAATAGCATATATATACATACACCAATCAAATTATTACATGCAATATATATATATATATATAAACACATATACCAATCATATTAT
Organism: Ammospiza nelsoni; assembly: GCF_027579445.1. Taxonomy (NCBI): domain Eukaryota; kingdom Metazoa; phylum Chordata; class Aves; order Passeriformes; family Passerellidae; genus Ammospiza; species Ammospiza nelsoni. The sequence continues at coordinate 72,519,078 of NC_080669.1, read as the reverse complement.
ACACATACAGCAATCAAATATGCAGTTATTTCAAACTTGAGTTTGACATTATTTCACCAAAACCACATCAGAAGACATATTTGGATTCAGGTAAAAATTACAACTGGTTAGGGCTGTTCTAGCAAGAAAGTGATAGGGGCCACTGATAAGGCATCAATGGATTTCTCTGGAGTACATCAGCATTTTGGCCACTGCCGTGGAACACTTTTATTGACTCTTGTGGAGCCCTCTGTGTGTTGCTTCAGTATTGGTGAAATCACTGCTCAAATTATTTTGTTAATGGAGTGACTTTGGGAAGGAATTCTCTCCCACCAGCTACAATCACTGTCTTTTCTTTCAAATGTGAAGAATCTTAAGGAAAAGCATATGGAAACAAATAAGCCCATTTTAGGTAGCTGTCTGCAAGCTTTTCACAGAGCTGTTGCTATTTATAGCTATTTATTAATACTTTCATTGTTGTGTATTGCTAAAATCTGAAATGTGAGGCAAAAGTAGGCAAAGAAGGAACTGGGAGGAACTAGGAGTCATTCTGGGAGGAGCTGAACAGACTCCTGTTCATGGTGAACTGGGTCAATGGCAATATGGATGATAATTAACAGTTTTTGTGTTTTAGAAAGACTTTGTATTCACTTATCAAACAAGGAACTCAGAAAAATCACAAAAATACTTAACAGTGGTGTTGCCATGAACCCAATGACCGCTGGAGCAACATTCAAAAAACAAAACATGTTTTGAGTTATGGGTTTCTTTGCCTTGAAACCTTCAGATCACAATCAGAAGATAAGCCCTGAGATAGGAAATGCATCTAACAATGCAGAAGTTTTCAAATCTAACTCAGGAGTCAGAATTATGGTATTATTGGTTTAGGTCAAAAGACTTGCCTTTTAAAAGCTGTGAATACTCATAATTACAGGTTTTAGAGTCAGAGGAGACTGTTTTATGTGCTGGTTTCAGCAGGGCAGCTGACTGCAATAATTTTTTCATTAAATTTATAAAAACCATAGCTTGTATCAGTGTCTGGCTTGTGATGCATTATGGTGAGATAATAGCAATGCACATAATGGAAATGAATCTGGACCCCACCAGCCTGGAACCATCTAAGAAGCTATGGTAATCCCTGCCAGTTGTTACAGTCCTGAGGATGGCAAGCAGCTTGTTTCTTACCCTCTTGGGCCCGAACAAGTTGTGGTACAGTGTTCTGAACCGCTTTCGGGTGTAATTGCAGCGGTACGCTCCTCCCATCAGGTACTCTATCACCAACCCAATATCAATCAGACTTATCCGGTAATCAGGAGGTAAGTTTCCCTGCAGTGAAAATAAGGATGGTGGAAAAAGAAATGCTCATTACTGACATTGTTAAATGTATTTTAAAATGGAGTTAGAATAAAACAAATTAAATAGGTAAAAGCAGGAATGTATTATCATGCTGGTTAATTAATTCACCTTAAAATAGATCCAACCGAAACCTGGATATTCTCGCTTGGAAAGAAGACATAAGTTAAATAAGAAGGTGAAGAACTTGTTGGAAGTAACAGAAGATAACGTCAGTACACAGTACTCATATTCTTCAGCTGGGGAAACAAGGAACATGACTGCAGAAACAAAAGCATGAGGATCGACACACTTGAAAAGTCAGGCACAATTGCTGGACTCTAGTTCTGCAAGATAGCACTTTTCCTGCACCAGCTCTCACCCACAACTTATCCTGGCACCTCGCATCTCTGCTGGCATTTCTCTGGACTGCCTATTCTGAGCTGTCAAGGCATGTGAAGCAACATCACACAAAATCTCTTGTTCACATGGGACCAACTCCTTCTCATCCTGCAGTGTTTCCTTCCCATGTTCCAGGAATGGAAGAGCAGGAGGTAAGATTGGTGTTACAGCTCTAGAGGACTTAGGACATGAGCTATCATTATTACTAGTTGCTAAGGGAAAGGAGAGTCTATCAGCATTCAGTCTTGGAGTTGTGTTCAAAGAATACACACCCTTGCTTAAGTTTCACACCAAGAATGAGGAAAGCATCTGTATGTATGAAAGCTGTAATAAACAAAATACCTATGTGGCTAATTATTTTGGGGGTTTCTTATGAAGAAAACTACAGGCCTAGAAATTTTTCGACATATTCTCTACCTGAGTTCTTTACATATTTTACTAAAAGCCCCTTTAAACACATTATCTAGCTATGTAATTTCCAGCAGAGCCATGGAGATTTTCTCACAAGAAATGAACAGAGTTTGTGGCAAGGGTCATTAGCAGGACCCTGGAAAAGATGCCTACATACTTCTCCTTTCATTTCTTTTCCTTTCCTACCCTCTGTTAGATATTTCTATATACCTATATCTAAATAGATATATGTGTGTATGTGTATGCCTATGTATATCTATATGCCTGAGTCTATATGATGTCTTCAGCGTGTACTTTTTAACTTGAAAGGAAACAGAATGACAAATACGTCCACATCTTACTGTCCTTTTTATGGGAACTCCCTTGCACACATCTTCCTACTCTTCACTTTCAAATCTGAAAATGGCATCACTAAGGTTATGAGTTCCCCAGTGCTTGGGGGTTGCAAAACTATGAAGAATGATTTCAGTAACAGATTGTCTCCCACTGCATATGAATTCACTCTGAGTTAATGGGGCATTTCTATTCTCCAGTTGCAGTGAACCCGACAGGACATCTTGTATGCTGAACAATTTCAGGCTGAGCTGCACTCACAGATGTGCCAGTCAAGTCTCTGGGGGGGGTCTCTGGCAATGGAGGAACAAAACCCCAGTGTGGGCACACCTGCTCTTCTATTCTCTTCAGAAAAATCTACACAAGGTAAACTCTGACTCCTTTACAGGCGGAAAGGACTAATGGGAAGGGAATGAACCCAAAGGAAAGTTTGCCTCCTTCTCTAACTCTCTGCTTCTGAGTTGAGAGGTCTTGTTTCAGTAAGCATTCCCTACCAGAAAAGAAGGCATGATTCAGGAAATTGTGAATAGATCACCTGGCTCTAGAGACCTCACCAAGAAACCTTTCAGATTTAGAGAACCCTCTCTGTTCTGCATGTCACTGTGCAAAAGAAATGACTACAAGATAAAGGTGGAGACACAAATTATCCTTCTGTGTACTGGGAACAGTAGCCTTGAAAAAAAGGAATATTACTCTAATAAAAAATTGTCTCATATAGCCAATATTGCAGAAGGACCAGAAATTGTAACTCTTCAAAGCTTCAAAATTTTTCAGTGCACTGTAATAATCTATTGTTCTATAATGATATACAGTACAGATTACAGTGAGCCTGTAGCTTTTTAAATGTGTTCATTAGGAGAAGGTTAGTAATTCACATGGAGCAACTTTATGACTATCATGTCTTGCTTGAAATATCTGCATGTCTGGAGATATCTGCCTGGCTTCTCTGGAGATGTTCTTATTAGATTAGAGCAGAGAATCACTAATGGAGAGCAGATGGCAACTGGCTCTGCAGAAGAGAAAAAATGGATGCAAAGATCCTCCTTCCTTTTCAACTTCAGCCATGAAGAACAAGGCTTATTTCCTGCCCTGCTACCATGGTACAAGCAGCATGCTGCAAAGGCTGAGGAAGGAGAGAGGGAGGTTGTGCTTTCACAGTGTACCATGCCCAGCAATCAGCTGGCATTCAAAGGGACAAAAAATCAAGCAAATTTGCTGGAAAAAATTGAGCTGCCAACAATTTTTAAGTAATGTCCTCCAGCATATCTTTTTGCAACCTTCCTAATCTTGTTTAATTTGATGAGTGGGGGAATTACTATGGTTGGCAAGAATGTGTATTAGCTTAGATAATTTGGACATGGTAATGTTTATGCTGAACAGTTTAAGAAAGACAACATCTAAAAACTAAATGAAAAATAAACCTAAAAAATGATATTTCAAAAAGTAAATTCCGCTAGGTTTGGTTGGTTTTCCCCCTAAAATGTTCTTGTCTTCTCAGAATGTGTAAGAGGATAATTCTACTAGAGCAAGGATGAAAGGATTAGCAGAAATGGGAGTTGCACTTCCAAGGCAGGACTCCTCGTAACTTAAGGTCTTCACTCAAACTGAAGGCTTTAATGTTATTAAGTGGCAAAAAACATCTGAGCAGTTAAAGAACAATAGGCATCAGGGTGCTATACGTATTATAAAGCTGAGTTTCTTGACACAGTTTTGATTTTTAATTTTCATGAAAGATTTAGATAGAAAGATTCCAGTAAAATAACTTTGATAAAAGATGCATCTAAACCTCCCAGATAGTACTGAAACACTTCACTAAAGAAAAATCCCAAATCCACAGGAAAAATACGCACTTCATAAACATTCCTTTTCCAAAGTGCGATACCCTAGTAAAGAAGACTGGACCATCCTTGTGACAGGAGTTACACACATGCCAAAGCACTTGCTCTGTCAGCAGACAGCTTGAACCACCCTGGCAGTGCTAAGAATGCTTGTAAATGAAACACAGTGGCGCAAGTGGGACAGAACTGCCCCAAGAACAACAAGAATTTGGATGAACTAATTCTAGTGCAGTCTAGGTGGTCAAGAATAATCAAGGAAAAAGTTTGATTTTGAGCTAAGATAGTTGTTCTGGTTAATAATCAACAAATCTTTTAATGCTGGGACAAAACTCTTCAGTGTTAATGCACAATTCTTCTCCTGAAGAAATTTCAGGTTTAAACTGTAGCTAGTCAGTTGTAGTACTTTTTTCACTTCAAGTGCATTTCTGTGTCACCATGTATCAAACCTCTGAGTCTGCGTGCTGAGAAAGAAATAATACTGCCAAAATTCTATATATTGCTAGTTTCTTCTTTGGAAATGCAGATGTGCAGTAGCAGTCCAAAAAAACCCCAACTTTGGAAATGTAAATAATCCTGAAGTGGAATTGAGATCTGTTAATTATATACAATGTTTTGGATAAATGAAAAAAAAAATTATCCATTAGTTACTACTGATCTTCATCAGCTCGTTGAGGCAGGGAAGGATTTTTATTTTTTTAAATTCATAGAGGGCAACCTCCACTTGCAGACAGGGTGTCCAAGAGAGCCAGTGTGTGATTCTTTCGGCTTAGCTTGGGTACATTCCTGTGTATGGTCTATGGAAGGAAGCCAAAGTTAAGTTTGAAATCCTGACAGGAGGTGGCAAAATGGCCATGAGACCAAAACTGCAGGCAGGTTGGCCCTGCTATGTAGCTGTGAAATTGAGAGGACTGAAAGGTGATCTGAGGCAGAGTCATTATGACATAATTTGTCTTGTTAATACATGCAAAATTAATGCACATTCAGATTATTGTAAATTCTTTCAGATTTTATCTCCAGGCCTTTACAGTATGCTGCCTAGGCTATCAGTTTCACAGCAGTATTTGGAAAACAAAGGGAAAATATATTGTTGTATTATATGTTTTGTGTGCACATGTGTGTCTACAGGCTGCCACAAATGGAATGTGATAATACGACTTCTGTTGTTCTCATTATTTGCTTTATGAAGCAGGCAAGATTGTTTTTCAAACAAAACAAAACAAAACAAAACAAAACAAAACAAACAAAACATAACAAAACAATACTCTCCTACTGATTTACACAGCTATATAGTACAACAGTAGTAAATTACTGCTCCTATGATTTTTAATATCCATTCTCTATCTGAGAATCCACAATGCTCAAGATGGAAGTTTTTTAGCGTACACCCTTTTAAATAGTGCAAGTTTTAAAACTGAGAGGTACATGTAAATGCAGTGTATTTCATATCAATTAGGTATTGTTTCAAGGTGGTGTAGTACATACTTTGGTATTTATATTCTGTGATGCTGTAATTAAATCTGAGAGGTTAGGTGTGTGGCATCAAAATATACATGAACTCAAAAAAATAGCATCAGCAGTGTGGTCTGTCTTGCATGCATGATGGGCCATCAAATTGTCAAATGGTGATGTGTCCATTAAGAAGTTTTTTCCAAAGAGGTGCTTTCATTTAAACTGTTGTCGGATCTGAGGACTGATTTATGGCTTGGTTGACTGGTAAGGGATCTGCTCAGCTGTCAGGGCTATAGTGAGCTGTCACCTCTCCTTATGAAACCTGGCTGTTCTTCATCCTGGACAAAATGAGAAATAGAGCCCAAGAGGTCCAGTTTTCTTCTTCTTCAGGAAGGTGCTAAAGAGCCATACCAGACTGTCTGTTTTCAAAGCCCTCACCTATGCTCATAAGACTGATTCAATGTAGTTGGAATTACTGAAGATTTTAGATATTGACAGAGGAAAGAAAGATAAATTTATGGAAAGATAACCATCACTTACTACTTAAAAATCACTATGGAACAAATAATGTCATCAAATATACAAATATAGTGTAAGTTTATTCAGTGTCTATTCATATACATCCATGAGTACTGATCATCTTTGACTACTTTGATGCCTTTTCTTTCAAGAGTTTCTTTAAACATACATATTTAGTTAGGGCCTCAGAAGAAAGAGATACATATTATTTAGTTACTCAACATACAATTTGCTATGCCTTTGAAGAAGATCTTGGAAAGGTGATTCTGGCGAAGAGAAGGCATTTGGAAAAAAAAGTAGAAGAAAAATTATGCTTCTTTCAAATTATAAAGGCACATAAATAACTGCATATTGAGTAATAAAATATTCTGGAAACTTCAGCTTCAAGAGCAGTATCCATTCTAAATAGATTCTAGCTTCACTCTGCTCAGTCCAAGGGGATTTGTGCATAGTTTCTTTTTGTAGGCATTTCACACTTCAATGGTCACTTAACACCCTATACATAATTGGACAATGATGATGCATTTTAACACACCAACCAAAGAATACCACCAGAACCTTCCTAACATGCTACTGATTACTCTGTAAAATTACTTAGTAAAAAGGTGCTATATGACACAATACTACTCTCCTCTCTTAGGTGGCTTCAATTCTGTCACTGTCAGAAAAAAACACTAAAACCCGTGCTCTTAGAAAAAATGTCCTCTCCTTTTAAAATTTTCGGTCTAGTTCCATGCACAGAGATATCCTTTCTCAAGTATGCTACCCTTGAGGTCTGTCTTACATAATGTGCAAGGTTGTAATCCGCACATGCTCTGGGGGAATATTCAAGTTGATGAGGTCATTTGCAGACTCAATCTCCTTACTTGATCCATATATTTAAAGGATAAGGGATTTTTATTTCTTGCAGCCACTGTAACTCTTTTAATCCTGAGCACATTGGTAAAGGTATTCGATATCTCCTTCCTGCCACTAGACCTTTCAGAATTTCTGTCCAGCTCTTCTAATAGATTTTTATAATTCAAGATTCTTGAAATTAACATGATAAGGGTCAGGGGGAACTTGCACTGTTAATTTTTATATTCTGCTGAGGAAGATGGCTAAAATGTACCACACAATACAGAATGAGGAACTGTTTCAAAAAGCCAGGATACAGCACAAGGGTAATAGCTATTTTACAGGCTTGGAAGTAAACTAGCAACACAGAAAGTAGCTTAGACAACAGCTGCAGGTATGGAAAAATACAAGTAACAGCATAAATCCACACAGTATGTAAGAGCCTACAATTACGGCAGCAGACACACTATTACTCAAGCGTCTAAAACCACAGAGAAAGCAAGCCAAATAACTTGCTAATTGTGCTTTGTATGCAAAAAGTTCATATTTGGAGCACACAAACAGGACATTCTGTACTGGCAGGAAGGAGAAGGCTCTGAGTGAAAGCTCATGCAGAACAGAGATTGTATCTAGCTACGAAAACCCAATAACATTATTTTCAACCTACCGTCTATTGGACTCACCTTTTTCACATCTCTGACTAGATGATGCAGAGTGTTGGATGGTCCGTGTCTCTGCAAAGGACAAATGAAGAAGAACAAAAGAGTTTGCACAAAATATAAATGTTGAGATAACTTTCTCACTTTGTGGGTTTAGAAATCAGGTAGCTGAGAGCACTTCAATTGTACAGTGTTATCAATTAAAAAAAAACCCAAACAATTACAAGAGCATTATTTCACCTGTTTTTCTCTTTTGTAGAAAACTCTTCCTTAAGAACACCCTATGAACTGCCACAGTGGATGAAAATAGAAGTCCTATGTATTGGGTTAGGCTCCTGGCTTAGAAAAACCAGTAGCATAGCACAGCCTCTGGGAAAGAGCAGAAGCAAAACCAACTGCTTTAGTCTTAGCCTTCTTGCACTCAGGACCTCCAGTTCCACCGCTGGTGGCTCAGAGGTGCTCTGAGCCTGGCATTGCATTGAGGCTGTCTCATCTGAAAGCTGCTCCCTGTGAATGCACACACATGTGAATGCAGAATGCAAGGTCTGTGAATTTTTCCAATATTCTTTTGACTCCAGCTGTCATTGCAAAAATATTCTGCAGAGGAGTCCCGCAATTTTGATCATACTACTACTACTACTATTATTACATCTTACTTTATTTTCTTTGCTTTGTTTTGACTCTTGCTGATATTTTAAGAGACTTTTATGAGAGGTCTCCTTGGTTGTAGCTGATATGGATGAGACCACTACACATGTGTAGAGTCGATGTTTCTGTATATGCATTGCTCTGCACTTCCCAACACTTAATTTTACGTGATCCCATCTCTGAGCATGATGAGACTTACCTGTGATTCTTCATATGCTGCTTCAGATTTTCTAAAACACCTGCAAATATTACTGTCTCTTCTGTAGGTACTATTTTTCAGATCTTACATAAACAAACTGAACAGAGTCTTCCAGAGTCTTCCATGACCCTGGTCATAATGTCCTTTTGTGGTAAAAATGGACCATGTTTTTCTTCTCCCTGTTTTTTAGCATTCAAGTAGGTTTTAAACCAAAACTGTCCCTGATCCTCTAAACCATGGCAGCTACATTTCTTTAATAACCTTTGAAATTTTAAAATGCTGTCGAAGTTTTGCAAAAATAAAAAAATGGAACCAAGTGCAACATTCTTATTCTCGTGCATGCTGATTGCAGAAATAAATTTCTAAGGCTTAACGTTTTCCTATAGAAGCTTGATAAACTCTTTGTTGACATAAAATTGATTCCCTTGCCTGTAGTTCTGTATTTCATTCTATTTTTACAAATTTGCCATAGCAGAGGTAAGATTCACTGGTTTGTAGCTTCACAGGTCATTCCTAAGTCTTATGCTGAAATATGGTCATTTTTAACTCGCAATGTAATTTTTTTTTGGTGCTAAGGCAACTATGGATGCATTTAGTCATACAGTATAATTGGTAGTTCAGGCATTTCAGAGCCTGGGTCTTTTGGAATTTGTGCATGAAAAAATGTACGCTGATTTCCATAGCAATAAATTTGTTCAAAAAGCCCTTCTTTTAGCTGTGGAACTGAAGATTTCTGTCAAACTTATTCCCTGTAAAAACTGGCTTTTGCACAAGAACTACCATGCTTATCCCTGTTACAAGGAAGCTCGTAGGCATTCTGTTCTTAATACATAGATGCCGGTCAATAGGCAAAATGTAAGCTGACCAAAGTTCAGATGGGATCTTGTCTCTGGGGTAGCTCATATGTACCCTATATATATATACACATACATACATACATACATGCATATCTATCTATCTATCTATCTATCTATCTATCTATCTATCTATCTATCTATCTATCTATCTATCTATCTATACCTGCCTCTATTTTGCCCAAATTTAATGAATCCTTTATGAATATTTGATATTTTGCAAGACTGACTTCTAGTCACCATCAGTGTGATGCACATCCAGACAACGGTCCAGTGCAGCAGCTTATGACAGCAAAAACTGGGAATTCTACCAACTAGATTGGCCTTGAAGATTTTTTTTCATTACACATAAGAAGTTTGAACTTTCTGAACTACTACCTAAGTAAATAATAATACTGTGAATGCTAGAATGTATTTTGCATTTGAGAATTCAGAAGCAGACTTAATTTGTGCAGTTTTACATTCACTTTAATTGTAAGGATTAAAACCTTTGAAACATTTTTTTAAAAGTCAAAGGTCTAAGCTTTGGAACTCAGTAGGGGCATGGGGAAACCCTTCATTGTAAGAGAGACTGATTAAGAGTTGGAAGATTTTTCTGAAACCATATTGTCAGGAGTCATATAACACCACTGTATCAGTCCTAAATTGCCAGTGACCGTCTTCCAGCCAGTACCACCTGCCTAAATCTTAGGTTTGTCATATTGGAATTACAATGACAAGAAATTAGCTGGCACTGTGTGAAGCTTATTTTATGTCTTTACAAAATCCATACAGCAGATTATGTGGACAAGGCACAGCATGTTACACTATATGAGAGACAAGCAAGAGAGACAATATGGACTAATGAAAAATTTCTGCAGCAGGTGTTGACTGCCTGGTGCATCATCATCATCATGCCATTACAATACAAGTGGGAGCTAGAACAGTGAATATAGAGACAGAAAATTTGCCTTAGGCTGGCCCTACCGTATTGTACAATTCCTCTAGCCGGGAGATGGTGAGAAAACGATGCATGCTTACTCCATTTTCTATGAGTAATTTCACAAAATCCACTCTGTCCAACACCAGTGCATCCAGCATTGCTTGCTCAAGGGAGCCCACCTGCAAAGCAAGTGATTAATTGAAGCTGTTCCTGGGCATGGCAGGCTACACCCAGCTGGTTCAGTCACTCCAGCACAAGCAGAGGGACTGACAAAATTCTGAGGGTTTCTCTTCTAAGCTTGGAATGGGATAATCACAGTTTTAATCTGTAACAATTTTTCTAATTCAGGGCTGCATTTCAAAAAGGAATATTGGAGTGCTGGTTAAAATACTCTAGGAAAAATTGTTTAGGACAAAAGAACTGGAATACAGTAAACTGGAGACCATATCCCTACCTTCACCATGTCATTATTATCATTATTTCTTTCCCTGTTAAACATTTTATTTATATTAGATACACTTTTTATGTGCACAAGTAATCACTTTAATTCTGTCTTTTCTAGAGTTTTCTTGTGTTTGTGATACGGAACCTCAGGGAAATTTGAATACCTGGGAAACAGAAATAGCTTCATAATTTGCATTCCTTTGAAGGCCCAAATGCAAGAGGTCTTCTTACACAAAACCTCTCCTTCTTAACTCTTGGAGGTCAGGCAGAATTAGAAGGATGAGAAATTATCTCATTCTTTCAGCTTTTAGCTTCCAAAATGTTTGCAGTTTGAAGATTTTTGCTATGATGTGGTGATGAAGAGATAACAATGAAGACAGTTCAATGCCATTATAATCCCTCCTGTGTTTTGACATGTACTTATGCCCAATATCAAAGACAAAATAAATAGTCCTGCTCACTCCATGACTGAAAAGGCAAGGATTTTTTACTAGTTTTTAGGGGTAGCAAGCTGTAGAAAGCTACATTTAAAGCAAGGATACTTAAACAGAAGTTTTCCCCATTGTTATAATTTTTCCATGGGGAATTGTAAATGCTCATGTAATGATAGCATGTGAAATTTTAATGACAGTGATGAAACAAGTGTCACAGCAGTGACTAATCTGGTCCAGTTGAAACTCCTGACTGAATAAGTTGGACTTTAAGGAGATACAGGTAAGGATGTAGACCTTCCTTTTTTTTCTTTTTTTTTTTTTCTGTGTGACTTCTGCACCTTTAAAAGCTGTAGCACAGTCAAGGAGTTGACTCTTCCTCTTCTGCCTGACACAGTATTCAATAACTCCTCTATTTACAGCCCTCCCACTCCTGAAGAGAATCCACACCCCTGGTGCTCCCTGAGAATGGTATTAGCCAGCGAGGAGCTGGAGCACAGGATGGTGCAGATGCAGAGCAGGCAGATCGATGCACAGCAGCAGTGGGAGCAGAATTAACACCACCAGAGGTCTGGAGCCACAGCCCATTCCTGGTGACACTGCTGACCAGCTCCTGCAGTCTACCTGACCTCCAACATTTGTATGGTATCTTTTATGTCAAACCTTCACCTCAAATTGAGTATTTGCATATAAAAGCGTGATGCTTGAAGAGAAAAAAGAAGTTTTGACTTTCCTTGAATTTGTAGTCTAGCACTAAAATATGGCTGTATACTCGTTTTCCTCAGCTCGCAGAATCATGTTGGATAGCATAACTCTGGTACTTCCCGTTTTTTCAGAGGTACGGTCTTCTACTGTTAAGGCATCGCTAGATGTCACCATTTCCTTGGAAACAGAAGACATTAACCTCTCTGCAACTGTGCCTGCCTTCGGCTACTGTGCCTGGGAACCCAGAGTATTTCAAACCACATTAAACCACCACTGCAAACAGAATGGATTTAATACTCTGTAGGGTGCGAAGTGTTTCTAACAGAAGATGTTGTACATATATATACGGTACCGGCCACTGCTGCCCATAAATAAAGATCTGGCTGCGGGCGATGTCCACTCTGTTCCAGGCTAGCGCTAGGCTCAGCTGGTCGGGAGCAGATGCGTTCGCTCCTGTGCACACAGACAGGGGAGCAGGAGGAGAGCAGGAGAAAAAAGAAACAAGACATTAGGCTCAGTATGCCCTGGTAACTCCTCTTTGTGAAGAGTCTCACAGACGTCCATGTGATTTCTGCAACTGATCTCATATTAAAACAAAACCAAACCTTCCACTGCACCTGTAAAAAAAAAAAAAAAAAAAAAATCCGTTTTCAAATCTGCATCTCTAGTTCTCAGATTGTCTTACATACATTAAATATTTCCTCATATTTCCCTTCAAAACACTGCAGATATAGGTGATATCAGAAGAGGCAATTTTTGGTTTCCCTCCTACAGAATGTGAGCAAGAGAGCAAGCCAGGATACAGATGGAACTGCAGGAATACACACACCCCCACATGTATCACATGAACGCGCACACACACACACACACACACACACACACACAAACATACATGCCTCTAGCAATTACAAGCAGATTCAACTCATACAGACATCATTGATTTCAGTAGTTCTGCATTTTTTTGGCATCTTACACATTCCATCTGGATAAGAGGCATAGGAGTTTCTCCCCTGTTTGTACTGAGGCATCCTGGTGGGACAAATTTCCCTTCACATATGAAATATCCATGTAAATAAGCATTCTATAAAGCTTGTGTCAAGGTATAATACATCCAAATTAAATGAGAAACCATGCAGATGATGAGATGGATTTGGAGCTCTTTGTATTTGGAAGGGAGGGTATGATTTTCCCTGCAGTTTTAATGGACACTGTGGGACACTCCTGTCCTGCTGTGCTTTTTTATTTCACAGTTCTCAGCTAATTTGTAATAATAAAACAGCATTTGTGCTTCAGTGTCAAAGGGAGAACTGGCCTGAATGAACTGATCAACCAAATAAATAAAGGGCTCTTTGACTTTTAACTACATATCTGGTTGCAGTGGTTAGGTGATTGTATAAGGGCTTATTTTTTAAAGACTTCATACCTCTACTGTTATTTTGTGTTTATTAATTCTTATACTGATATCATGGAGTGAGGAGAAATAAAAGCTTTTCATTACTTCAAAGCATTTGTGTCCCCATTTCAGTACTATTCAAACCCACACACTGTTCCAGTTGAAAGTGGACTCTGAAATTGGAGGCAATGAAAACAAAAAGCTGCCTGCTGAAATTCTCTGTGAAGACCTTAATAAAAATCTTTGTGGAGCTTAGCCTATAATTTAATTTCATAACTCCCAACTTTGAGGTCAGTTTACTGCTGATATAGCCAACTCCTTGTCAATGCCTACAGTAATTGTTTGGGAGATGGTGAATTGTGAATCATCCAAATCACATTCATACAGAAATGAGCTCTGATGAAAAGGTAGACAATGCAGGAACAGAATAGAATTGAAACAAATGAAGAAGGTAAAAAAAATGTAAAAATACTTCTGTGACTTCCGTGGCTAAGATGTATCAGGATTGCCCCTTTTCATAAGACACAACTTCTCATTCTATGTACTGCAACACAGACAAGAGCTCTCACAAGAGACCTCAGGGGGGATGCCAACAACATCTGAAACTTTTGGAGTTTCTTACACAAGCAAGAAGTTTCTTACATGCAGCATTCAAGAACAGAAAATATTTACCTTTGGGAAAGGCAAAAATGTCTCTACATTTCAACATCCCAAGATTTATTTACAAAAACAGAAAAAAAATACCTGCAGTGAGTATGATAGTGTAAGTTAAACACAGAGAGCAAATAATGTTCTCCCCCCTTCTGAAGCAAACAAGAGATGTTCTCATCAGATCTCCTCCTTCCCAATCATGTGCCTGCAGGAGAAGTGAGAGCTTTAGCAGGTGATTAGTCAAGGTTTTTGGGAAGCCATGGAGGAAACACATGGGTGAACTCTAAAACCTGGGGGCAGTGATGGTGATCCCACAGCTTGAAAACATTTCACACATGTGATGAGGGAGCTCCAGTTCCTGATTTTCCTACAATAGGCTATGATATGGGTAGCCAGAGGTGTTTCATCTAGTTTCATCTAGTTAGAAATAATTTTGGATCAGATGGACTTGGGGAGGGAAGTGGGCTGTTTACACTGCCCCCACTTGAGGCAGAAGTCAAGCTACATCACTGAGGCTCCAGGTAAATAACCTCTGAGCCCTAGCAGGGAGTGCTCTCCAGCTTGTGGCAACTGACCCTAGCAGTCCTGGCCCTTTTCATGCTTTAGAAAAGATTCAGCTGGCAGATAAACAGAGGGTCTTCTGGTGCATTTGATCACAGGAAGGAACGGCTGGCATCCATTCATCAAAATTGTTTTCTTTGAGCATGCTGATTGCTCCAAATACGGAGCAGAGGGGAAAGCAAGCTGTGGTCCAACCTGTGTCCTTCCCATCTCCCTTCATTGTGCTTAAGGCTGCCAGCTGTGGCCAAGTTTTCCTGTTGGAGCATGTGCAGTCCCAGAGTTGATGCTCTTCTCAGCGCTTGGTGCTGTGGTGTGTGAGTTCATTGTCTCACAGAGCACTGCAGGTACCTGGCAGTAGAAGGAAATGTGTGGCTTCTCAAGGGGATGTTGTACTCCAGGTCTGAAGCAGCCCATCAGCTAGGGTGTAGATTATGGATGTGCATCCTGGGGCTCTGGTGCATTTGGTTGGATGGGTGCTTCCACAGTACAGTTTCTTGCCGGAAAGCTCTTGCTTCCTTCTCTTTCCTGTCTTCTCTGAGGGGTTTTCAGATGAATGTGGGACACACTGATTTTACTTAAGAGGAGAAGGAAAATCAAAGCTATAAATGTTTGTACAGAGCAGCATAAGGGCTGTGGATGCCTTTTAATTTATTTTATTCTAGGACAGAACTGATGGCCTTTGTCTCACATGAAAAAGGAAGTATTCAGGCTATTTTAGGTGGAATTCTACCCACGATTAAGAAGTATGAATAATTCCAGTCATATAAGAAAAACTCCCCAGAAAAAAACATGACATGGCCTTCTTAAGATACAGTCTGCTTTCAATCATTTCCTTGACTGCATTTAGTGCCATAGAATATGGACTTGAGTCAGCAGGAAGAATCCAAAATGTGACCTCTCTGGGGATGCCTGTCACTCATGAGTGTCACTGTAACGTGCCCAAATCAAAGCCAAAGGATAACTGGGAAATAAATAAGGTAGAGTTAATAACCTATTGCATTGTATTATTTTAATTACCATATCATAGTTATTGCATTAAATAATGTTTTGGGTAATATGACTAATGTCTCTGTAATATTTACTCAGTATTCTGGTGTCTGGCTGATTCTAGGGTATGTTCCTCAAAAGAATGTTTTGAGACTATGACAACATCTGCAGTGTGACCCTTCCTTTCATCTGCTCCTAGAAGAAAAGTTGCAATTGGGATGCAATACGTTGTTTTGGCAGTGTTTTATCTTGGTATAGATACCACAGGATATAGATAGACTGCTGGGACAGCTGTTAGTTCCTGTAGATGTTAATTTTATGTTCTTAGGCTGCCATCCAGCAGTGCTTGCATAGACTCTTTTGCTAAAAAGTCACATTGTCTACTCAATATTTTGGACTGAAAATGTAATAACTCCTTTATGATACAGCCAGGGACTATAAACTCAACGCTGTCTCCTCGGGGAGCCAGTGTACACATCAGACAATGAGTGTTGTGCACTTGCAGGATTACTGAAGAGCTTTTATATACTTATTATTACAGGCTTTTATGTACTGGCTAAAGCTTACTGTGACCAACACAGACTCCTAAAGGATTCTCCTGGAATAGCCTATGATCTTGGTGCTCAGGTATCTGGAAAGATGAAATGACATGAAACATCTACCTAGACAGAAATGGTTGTGGGATATCCATTTCCACAGTGCACCTAAGCATGTCAGTCTCCTCTTTGAATCAACATCTAAAGAAAAGAACTAGATTAGGGAAAATGAAAAAAACAAATTAACTTTTTGCTCTGTGTCTCTGTAGGTCCAGTGCTATCTCCTGTTTCAGCAGCTCTCTAGTGCAAAGGCTGCCTTTCCACAGCATTTGCTACAGAACCCTCCTGGCAATTAGGAAACCAATTGACAATATGAAAGCAGATAGCAAAAACAGCTACAAGTGCAGTAACCAGATAGCTGATCTAATTCTGAAACCTTTTTGTGTCTGTGATTTCATGGTTGGCAGACTATCCTTGACCATCTGATACTACATGATGGCTATTCAGTGAGCATGAATCATGACTTACTCACAGGCTGGAAAGTATGCAGAACTTCAGCTCTGCTGCAGCCTAGCATGGTTTATCCCAGCAGGTACATGGCAGTAATATCACTGTATGCACACACCACACAGCACCTCTCCCTTTCCCCGTGCTCACAGTAGCACTGGGGAGGCTTCTGGAGCACCATCTGAAACAGGGCTGGCACTAGTCTGCTCCAGACATTGCAACAGCTTCGTGAACTAGGATCTTTGAAGCCACTTCAAAACAAGAGTTTTTTTAGACCATCTCCATATGCTGTCTTTAACTTCCCTGTCGTATGCCTTCTGCTTCACTAGCAGCTGCAAAAGGACAAAATCCATTATGGTGGGAGCTCCAAATGCTCAAGTTAAGAGAGCTCAAACAGCTAAACTGTATTGATAAACTTGCCTGCTATAAACTCATGCCTTTGGAAATTTACTTCCCACATTTGTGTCTCTCAACATTAGAAAAAAAAAAAAAGAATTTGCAAACCATATGCTGTTGTGACATCCATGCAATGTAAATTGATAACCAGTTTGGATGCCATTCTGTAGTTTATTGAAGATCACTTCCAAGAAAGATAAATCTTGCTGACAAGATTAAACAAGAGACTTGTGAAAACAAACAAAGAAATAATATGTGGTGCTGAGTTTGGGGCTTGTGGAATGTGCTGTACAGGAGAGCTCCTGAATTGGCAGTGTGTCTGGTGTGGATTTAAAAAGAGATTAGCTCATCACAAACTTTACACAGCAAATAGGAAGTGATATTTTGTGTTTCCAAACCCTTGTCCCACTCCTCCATGACCAAATCACTCACGCAAGGGTGGGACGGTCATTAGCTGATATGCTCCTCTTGCACTACCAAAAGCTGCAATTTCCTCATCAAGAAGACTGAATGAAAAAAAGTTACTGGTAATCACTCACCAGTTTCATACACTGCTCTGCTCCTTTTTTTGACATAGTACTTGAGAGTAGGAAGAGATGAATTCTTAAATTTAAATTTATGAATGTCAAGATAACTCAGACTCAGTCTTCAAATCTCTTAATTTACTGATTACAATTATAATTTTTCTTTAATTTTAGAGACAATAAATTGTAGGAAGTAAGTTTTCAATGCTGTGGAAACTCTAATGCCATGAAAATTTCAATGTCATGAAAATTCCAAAATAAAAAAAAAAAATTCATTTATTTTACCTATTATAAATAAATTGCTTATTAAAAAGCAATAGACAGGTGGTTCAGGATTGCTACCCTAGACTTTGATGAAAAACCCAAGTATCCATCAGGCTAGTGCGGTATATTTTCAGAAAATCAGTATTTCTTTCCAGGTGGGCCAGAACACTTGTACAAAGACATGGTGTGAATAAGGGCAACTGACTTGGCTGAGACAACAGATCTCATCTTTGCACATATTGATAAACACCTTGTGATCAGGAGGCTTACATGAACCAGAGGTGCCTGATGAATCTGATCTTCATTAAGTACCTTCATAATCAGAAAGTCCAGAGGAGCAGGGAAGATGAGGTGTAAGTCTTAGTTCCTCTGGCTCTTTCTTGAGCAAGAAACAAATGTTTCTGCCACCAGCAGATTTTCAAATCAAAGTTCTCAGACAAGCATGAAAGGAGATGTCGAAAGTACTTACACAGATCCAGGCACCTCCTGAGCTAATAAAAGTTTCTTATGATGACTTGCACTCTTAACACCAAGAGAAAAGGAAATTTTATTTTACTAAGAGGCCAACAGCACCAATTAAGTACTCACAAAATGGATATTCCAGACCAGGGAGGACTGCTCATATACTGAGACGGCAACCACTAAAAGAGTTGCTCATGTAAATACTGCAAAAGAACATTTCAAATAGAAAACAATCCCTCACAGGCATGTGACTTATTTACTTCAGCTTCCAAGAGTCAGTTTTCAGAAGACTCCAGGGATCTACATTGGGATACAGATCTTGAAAACACATTTAGAAAAAGCGGAATCACAACTCTAAGACATTCTTTGCCTTATTAATAGAAAACAGGAGCAGTACTTTCAGGGATTGTCTTAAGAACAAATGTGAAGAGAATACCTTCACACTAAAGGTAATGAAGGATTCAGTTACATTTAAGATAAAAATGAAACCTACAATTATATTATTTCCAAGGGACAAAAGAGAAATTTGGCTATAGATGAAATTCTTGATTCTTGTTTTGAACTAATTTTTTAATTAATATAGATCAGGGTCTATCATGAACTGTAGCAATAGGAAATTTAAAGTCAACATTTTAAGAGCAGAAGTGTAACATATAATGGCTTAGAAAGATGTAACAACCAGCCAGGTTTAAGATTAAAAGCCCAACCATCCCAATAGCTACACTCTTAAATCTACAAGTGGAGGCTGAAAGAAACCTCACACTACTTCCAGACTTTCTAGGGATGACTACAGGTAACCTTACTTTGTCAATAGAGCCAGCTTTAACTAAATGGATGTTTTAGCTACCAAGGTAATCTGAATCTGAGGAGTTCTTTGGCTTCTCATGAATACTGAGCTTCTCAAGTAACTGGTGTTGGGGGTCACCACTGATATTTCTTGTGACACATCAGTGATTGTGGAGAACAAAAATTCAGAAAGGAAAAACAGTAGCTGTTTAAACATTAAAGAAAGAGCTGGGTTTGTATAAAGCAATTAGAGCAAGAAGCATACTTCAGTTTCACAGTATAGATTTATCATCTTGATAGATATGTCAATAAATGCAGGTTTCAGGACACCAGAGACACAAAATGGATTGATATAGATTCACTCAACTCTGTTACCTTTTAGTAGTGCTGTCAGGATAGCTAAATCAATATCCTGGTGTCCTTCTGATCCCATTCGAAAAACTGTGATCTGCAATATTAATAGACAATACCATTATTGAAACGAGGGTAATTAAAAAAAAGGCAACTTAAATTAGAGCAGCGTGATTTGAATCTTAAAATGTCCTGATGTCTATGAGATAATCTTACTTTATTTGCTTTATGAGAAGCTAATTAAATTGTATTAACACACAGTATATTTTGTGACATAAAATTTGGTAAGGTAGAAATTGTATTAATCTTCATATGGAAAAAAACCACTCAGTGACTCTTACAGGGTGAAACTAAAGATGAAGGAATGTTCCTGTATTAGAGTGACATCAGACTTAATGTTCTCAACAGATTACAAGAAAGATTTAGGTGTCCTATGAGTGTGGACGTAATTGATAGCATATGGAATAGAATAAATATTTTCAAGTGATATTAGAAACCTATTCAACCTTGAGATTTTATACAGGAAAGCCTTTGATAAATAATCTAAGAATTATGCTTCTAACAGGTCTGGGAATATCTTCAGCCATGTATGGTCAATGACCTATAGCTCTAAGTTATAGGCTCTGAGGTAGTGAGGTGAGATTCACAACCCATGAATTACAAGAATGAATGTGCAGCTGTTCCTTCTTGCCAGAGTCACTCTTGGTTAAGACTGCACTGAAACATACAGAAGTGTAAATCCCCTTGCTCCTTTTGTTGCCATAGCAATATCTTTTTTTGAATCTCTGCTTCTTATCAAGCAACACAGATTGCAGCTTTTAACTTGTGCCTTTCCTTTACCCATGAAAACTATGCCATCATTTTGATCTGAGCACTTGTCTGTTTTTTCTTTTGCTGGTATGGACTGCCTCAATTCCTTTTTTTTAAGAATAAGTGACACTTTAATTAGGAATTACATAAGCATTTTTTTAATATTCATATTAAGCAACATCTGTTGTTTCTGTGTTCCTAGATTCCTACTCCTACAGCACTGAACTGCAGCAGCATCTGATATTGAGCGAATGTCAGGGCACCAAGTACTGTCTACTGTCACAGGAGAAGGAGAGATACAAGGTCTGAAGAACAAGGCAAAACTTCAGTGATAAGCTCCAGTCTGACAGCTAAAAAGTGCTGTAGAGTGTATCCCAGGAAATCCAGTGCAGCCCTCCTTTAGCACCTATTCTGCCTTCATTTGATCCTAGAGTTTCAGGGGCTTTGGTAGCAGCGACAGTAGAACAGCATCTTAGAGGCTTAAAAGCAAACTGGATAAAGGAATAGGAAACTGGCTTAGCTCAATTAGTCAATTGAGTTGGGTGATGTAAGACATTACTTATGTTAGGCAATCTCCCCAGCTAAAGTACACTATTTCCAAGTTAGACTTGATTTGATCCTTCACAGTGCTCTTGATACAAAGCATAAATGATACTTTAATTAAGTGTTTTCTCTTTCTGGAATATACAGATGTTTCTGGCAAACTACTTGATGTCTATCCCCAGATCACAACTTCAGAATGGAATAGAATAGGACAGAATTGGAATAGGAATAGAATAGTAACAGAATAGATTATTTC
This sequence comes from Ammospiza nelsoni, assembly GCF_027579445.1. NCBI lineage: Eukaryota > Metazoa > Chordata > Aves > Passeriformes > Passerellidae > Ammospiza > Ammospiza nelsoni. The sequence goes on along the minus strand of NC_080669.1, from coordinate 72,498,089 downwards.
AGTTGGAAAGGACCCTCAACAATGATCTAGTCCAACTGGCTGATGCAGAGCTGGCCAAAAGTTAAAGCATGGTACTAAGGGCTTTGTCTAAATGACTCTTAAACACTGACAAGCATGAAACATGAACCACCTTTCTAGGAGCCTGGATTTGATCAGAGTTGATCCTGGGTTTGATCACATTCTTGTAAAGAAATGTTTCATTATAATTTTCCATTTTTTTTTCTATTTCCATGATGTCTGGCAATGAAGCTTTCCTGGCAATGCAGGCACTCTGCCCACACATAATGTGAATAGAAATACACATTTCTATGTATGTCTCATCTCAAAACACAGTCAGTACGTGAGCTGATGAGACCAGACCCTCTGCTCTACATGGTTATGATGTACTTCCCTTGCCACAAATGACAAACTTGGAGGTAGCACGAAATGGCAAAATGTCCTTCTCTGTCTTCAGGCATCAGGAGAAGCAGTCTGCACACTGGGGACTGAATATAACGGATAACACAGCTTGGAGGAGGAACAAACAACATCTCAAGCTAAACACATGATCGGTGAACTCCCAACTTAATAAAAAGTAATCATATAAATTGCAAGCACTGAACAGCTTATCACCACAGGAAAATTAAAGAAAGTATTTTTCTGACATTGGACCACATATAACCTTAAACTTCCAATTTCTTGTTCAACCCTCTTCTCTGCATGCATCAGAAAAATAAACCCATTAGAAGAATGAAGTGTTGCTGTATTAAAAATAAAATGGAAATATGTAAATTAGTTACATTAGAATAAAAAGGCTGTTCTTCCACATCAACTGTTGCTTTATTATTTTTTAAGAGGCCTAGCATAATTCAAGTAACAAAATAGAGAAGACAAATAATTGGGGGAAAAAAAGATGGAAACTGAAAGATTGCTCAGACCTGACATTAAAATTATAATTTTGGGGTCATGTCTGATATTGAACTAGAATGTCAGACAGAATCAAGGAAAAATATGATACTTCATACAGTCACATAATCATAGGATTTTTAGTTTGGAAAAGATGTCTAAGATCATCCAGTTAAACTGTTAACAGCACTGTCAAGTCCACTTGGTAACCATGTGCTACATCAACTCATTTTTTAAATACCTCCAGTAATGGTGACTCAACCATTTTCCTGGTTTGACAAGCCTTTCAGTGAAGATTTGTTTCCTAATATCCAATCCAAACCTGCATCTCCCACCTGGGAGAAGAAACTGATCCCTGCCTCACCACAACCAACTTGTAGGGAGTTCTAGAGAGTGATAAGGCTCCTTTGTGCCAGGCTAAACACCTTCAGCTCCCCCAGCTGGTCCTGATTAGATTTGTGTTCCAGACCCTTCCCCAGCTCTGCTGCCTTTGTCTGGACATGACTCAGCACCTCACATTATCACAGAAACACAGAATGTCCTGAGTTGGAAGGGATCCACAAGGATCATTGAGTCCAACTCCTGGCCCTGCACAGGATGCCCCAAGAGTCAACCCATGTACCTGAGGGTATTGTCCAAATGCTCCTTGAACTCTGTCAGGTTTAGTACTGGGACCCCTTTCCTGGGGAGCCTGTTCCAGTGCCCAAACACTCTCTCAGTGAAGAACCTTCTTCTAATATTCAGCCTGAACCTCCCCTAACACAACTCAGACCCAAAACCAAACAGAGGGCTCGAGGTGAGGCCTCAGGGAGTGACTCTCACCTCGGGCTGAGCACAGGGGGACGGTCACTGCCCTGGTCCTGCTGGCCACACAAGCCAGGATGCCACTGACCTTATTGGCCACCTAGGCAAACTGCTGGCTCATGTTCAGCTGGCTCTCAACCAAATGCTAACTTAATTTCAAAATGCTCTGTGTTTAGGATGTCAAAGACTCAGCTGGCACTGTGGATTTCTGCATTTTCTGCATTCACAGAGGCAGTAAACAAATATGTCCAGCCTCTTCTTATGGTTTAGATTTACTGTCACAATCCATAGCTGCTTGCTCTCTGTGGCAGAGGCACTCCTCCTGTTTAAGGCAACTGAACTTTTGTCCAGGCAGATACTCAGTAAGAAGGAGAAATTGAGGGTAACCCTATTGTGTGAGGCTGTCAGTGAGAACACAGAACCAGCTCTAAATAAACACTCTGGCTGGAGCCTCAGCTGAAAAGCAGAGCACAGCAGAAAATCTGATAACATATCAACCACTTTACACTACAGATATCTGCAGACACAGGGCTGTTTGAGCTATCCATCCACAGCAGCTGGCTGGGTGGCATCCACCTCTCCTTCAGCATAGATACCTCTCACTGGTATTGCTTGACACTGAGAGATTTTTTACCTGGTGCCAGATATTGATGGGTTGATAAAAGACATTTTTCTGCAGGCATGGAAAGTTTAAAACACTTGTAGCAGCCTTTAATTTCTGTAGTCAGAGGCAAGAGGAAATGCAGACACGTCCTAAAGTACTTATGCAGAAATTGCATTTAGAAATGTCCAATATCTTTAGGTCTTAAAAAAACCCATCTGTTTTGCTGGAGACCTCTTGTTCTGGTGTCTTCTTTCCCCTGAGTTCACAGGTAACAATTTTAGGTTTCCAATGTGGTCAACTCCAAGAGTCATTAATGTATGCCACAACCTGCCAATGCAACTTACAAGTACATTGGTGGGTGAATCTCTGCAGAGAACTGATAAGGAACACACTGGGGACATTGGCTGGACCCTGTTAAAATGGGATACAGATGCTTCTGCACTACAAAACATGCTGTGCTAAAGGAAAATATCTCAGTCAGTAAGCTCTATTCCCAGCTACCTCTTTCTGGATGAGTGTCTTCCACCATGGTAGATGCCAAAATAACAGAAAATTAAAGCCTTAGAAACCTATTTAATAGCTCATTGCTAAGAAAAAGAAAAGCCTTTCTTCTTTGAGAGACGAGACAGTGCCTAAGAGCACCTATCTACTGCAGACCCTTTAAGCCTGTTGAGTTTTACCCTCTGGACAACTTTAGAAGAAAAAAATACAGAAGGAGGAACAACCTAGAAAAGTGTGCATATGGAATCCAGGACATTTCACTACAAAGTAATAAATCCCCTCTATTAAAAAGTAATATATGTCAAGGACTTGCTCATGTACCAAAAGGAAATCAGTGGGTAAGAGTTGCAGATTTAGTCAAACTACCACTAGACAGTCTTCTGTATTGCTGTGCAAAAGGGAAGATTAGTTTTAAAAGAAATTTTGTCTGTGCTGCTCTGTTTCACATTGTATCTATGAAAACATTCCCTATTTCTCATAGGAACATAATGAAAGAGTGTTAGAAAGTAGAACTACCATTTACCCTACCCTGCTGTTTCCATTTACCATTCACCCCACCCCTCCACACCCCACTATTCTTTTGAGCCAAAAACCAATTTACATCCAAAGAAGAAAAGAAACCCTAAAATCAAGTACTCATTTTTTCCCATAGTGATTTGGATCCAGATTATTACCTCTGTGTAGCTGGTATTTTCAATTGTTGGTGTTAAACTCGATGATTTTAAAATAACATTTTTTTTCCTGCTCCTCTGCCACCCCATCGGGTAATTTGGGGATGATCTTTTTCCTATTTCCTCCTTTCTTTCCACAGCGTTCACACTATTTATAGGCTTGAAACAGCCTTTTCAGGTAATTTTTTGAGTCATCTCAGTGAGAAACTGTGATTTTCAACAGAAAACATTTTTTTAGAAAAAGTATTTTTCTTTTTTTCTTTGCAAATACATCAGAAGCCGGGGTTACCATTCCTTACAAAACCAAAATTTTATTGCACTGCACTGAAGAGATAGATCTCCAGAAAGGCATACCTGAAACAGGCAAATGAATCATCAGTAGAGGTTTCCCAAAAAGCTGCAAAGCAGTTGACAGGCAACTGGATTCTTGCTAAATGTCTTGAATTCTTTTGGTGTGCCCATAGTGATCTCCTTGCAAAATACAGTAGCAGATACTTTCAAAGCTGGAGCAGCTGGACTCCATCCAGGTGGAGGTGCTTGGAACCTGACAGTCAAACTTTGCTAAAAGAAACTACTCATTTCCCTCCATAAAACCTGCCTGAGTAAAATGCATGAGATTTGCCCTTAAGGAAGACACACATGCTCCCCTGCCCCCCCCCCAAGTAAGTCTCCCCCCACAAATCAACAGACCACAAACCAACAAACCACAAACAAACAAACAAATCCAGTGACAAAAAGCTGGGAACGTTCTACCTCATTGTAGATTTTACTGAAGTATTTTAATGTGAACAGGATTAACTTCCTGGAAAATAAACTAACTGCATCCTCATTCTGCCTAGGAAAACGTGGCTGGAAATCACTGAGCCAAAACTGAGCCTTTGCAAGCAGGATTACAGCACACTGTGAAAGTTGCCAGTAATAATTACAGTCCAGCAGGGCAGAAACCTAATTTTCAGGCAGGGTAGGTAGAAAGCAAGTAAAAACCAAGAAGATGGAGTAAAGAAGAGCAGCTGGATAGAAAGCAAGGTGGGAGGAGGCGGGAGAGGTGCTGGGGGGGAAGTAGAAGGAAAGTATTATCTAACCTTGGACTCTATCAAAAGCACTTATTTTAAAACTGCTTTGCTCTGTTTATAATCTGTTCCATCCTTGTTTGATTACTTTTTCTTTCCTTTTCTTTTCTTGTACATAGTTTCTGGCTCAGCAGGGTCAGTTTAGTCTTATGTGTTTCATTCATTTTTTAATTTTTTCTGCCTTCATGCTGATATTGCATTGAGCTCCTAAAGGCAAAGTAAGTAACAGCATTTTACTTGAGAGCAGTGAATATCAAACAGACTTTCCAGACTGTGTCTGGAAAACCAACGTCCAGATTAGCAAGTAGTAAAACGCAAAATTTTGTTTTGCTTTAAAGAATGCTCCCTAAGCCATCATAACTGTGTCACAGCTTGCCATATTCCGGCCTAGGTGAATATATAAATGATTAGCTTTCATCAATATGAACTGCTATGCATTGGACAGTATGTACAAGTTTGTACTCCACATCAGCAAAGTTGATTTTACTCCTAGAATGAGAAGTAAGAGCAACAGATAATAATCATCAACTGTAAATTTCCCGGGCCATAGGATGGTAATGAGTGTAAAAACTGTTCTGAAATAGTCTAAAGCAGTGTCTGGTAAAATGAATGACAGATCATAAATATTCTTTCAAAGTATCAGCATATTCAGTTCCTCTTTTCATGCCTTTACTAGCCAAAAAATAAGTCTCTCTGAAAATTCCACAGAAATGAAAGAGCTTATTCTGCTTGAGGTAATTGTAAGGTGCCAGGATTAAATTGGAATAGCTATGTAGCACAAGTCTGCATTTGTATTTATTTTGTAACATGTGAAATTTTTTTTTTTTACAGTATGGTAAACCTTGACCACTTCAGAGTATGGAGAGCTGAAATATGGTCAGATTTTTAGCATGTATTTATTTGGAGAGGGAGACTGATGTGCACAATTGTACAGAAAGATGTTTTACTCTGTGTAATGAAAGAGACAAGAGATGAAGGAGAAAAATAATTTTTTGAACCTCAAATTCACTGTACCTGCTGTAGACAATGGATAGCTGAAGATGAAGGAAAAAATTCAGGACAGCAGTGATGAGAGCAAAGAAAGCACCAAGTGTGCTCACTTTACAAACTTAGCTCTCGAAGAATGCTGCAAATTATTCACGCTTTTAGAGATGTAATTTTTTTCTCACCATCATTTTATTATGACATCAGGAGAAACTATATGGTGATTTAATATATATTTTAAGTGCTCTTTTTTAGTTACCTTCAGAAGATCTTTTAGTGTCTTTAAATTTCACCTCTGAAATATAAATATCACCTCTGACATATAAACTTTTTTATGCACCTCAGTTATATAAGTAAGAATAAAACCTCTCCCTTTTCTAAAAATAACACAGATGCAATTGTGAGTGCAACCTGAAAGTCTCCTCTTTTAGAACACAGTTTGGTTTGGCTAAACAGACAATTGCTTCCAGAGTACATGTTGACATTCATAGCTTAGCTAGGCCAGGCCTACTTAAATATTTCAGCAGAAAATTACCCTGAAAATAAAAATGAGAGTTTGATAAAACAAAACATTAAAGAAGGTCAGTTATGTAAATTGTCAAAATAGTTCAGGTAAGATGGGAAAGCATTTCCCTTTTTCTTGGAAGGAATAATACTTTTTAACACAGGGGAAAAACTGTTTGAAGAGGAGGCATTTCAAAGATCAAAGTGAGGAGGTGAGTCAATGGGTCATACTGCAGAAGAAGAGGGATGGCCAAGTAAGAGAAAATTCAGGCACAGAAAGATTAGAGGGAATTGTGTTTAAGGAAAATGTAACTTTAGTAGTTTGTTATTTTGAGGAATATGAAAAAGAATTCCAAATGAGGAAATATGAGGGGAGAAGTTTGAATGTTGGTTGAAAAATTTAAAAAATTTTACCTCTCCTTCATTGTGCGAGCACTGCAACAGTTCATGTTTTAATTTGAGTTTTCATAGACTCAATGTCTAGTAAAAAGCAGGGAACAAGCAACATAATCAGTCCTTATAAGAAAGCCAGCAATTCTGCAATTGAGCCATCAATTGATGTAAGTTACTGTAAATGTCTGGCTTTCCCTGTACCTGGTACCTTTCCTTCCAGACTGGGCATCTGAGACAGCCTTAATGACTGAGAGAACAGGTTATGTAAATCTCACTGCTCTGCCCCATTGAAAAAAAAAAGAAAAAAAGATGCACACATCCAGTGGAATAAATGACGAAAAATGTTTTGGTAGTAATCCTGTTTCTTTTCCCTTACACAACAGGTTTCACACTGGTACATTAGGACATTTCACTGGCTGAATTAACAGTCCCTGTGGTTAAAGTTGTAGATTGATAAGTAAATATAAACTGTAGATCACAAACCATATAAGCTGGCTAATACAAGCCAGACACTGTCCTATAAAACTCTGGGCTGTGCACATCACAGACTGTGAACTTAAGCAGAGATGTGATTTCATGTCGACTTAGCAGAAACTTGTTAGGATCAGGCAAAAGAGAGTAATTGTTTTAACTGCTGAGATAGACATCTTTATTCACACATTCATATAATCCAAGGTCTGCCATTACCCTGTTTCAGACCAGAAATGTGGAAGTGTAATGTAGCTCACTTCCTGCAACTCTTCTACTATAGAGAGAGTTCTTGGACGTAATGGCAAGGCACTGACATAACAGATATTCTTCTGAAACATAAAAGTCCCAAGTTGTAGAGAAAGTTCATCGCTGAGATGGACATTCTGTTACTCTAGGAAAACAAGAATTGAGTTTGGTTATTCCCATTGATGCATATCCTGAAAAATTTGTGTAATGCAAGTCATGGCCATAAAAATATTGCCTGCAAGTCTTACATGCACTCATATGTCTTCTGAACTGAAAATGCTGACCTTAGAAGGAAGTTCCGTGAGTTGATTTGGGTGGCAACAATATTGATGCTGGGGACTGTTGCTCCATGTTAAACTTCAGTTTCTACTTTTCCTATGCAACAGTTTTCAAACAGTCTGAAGAGACATGGATGCCTGGATGCTTTGCTACGGATGATGCAGATATGGCTATTCTGTACTGAGGGTGACAGTGTCATGACAACACACAGAGACCAAGCAACAAAAATAGCCACAAGCCATTAGTTTCTTAGCTGGTTTGCTGGTGAGACTAAACAGGCAATACCTGGAAAAGGCAGTTTACATAGTGTGAGATATTCCTGCAGGACGGTAAATTTGCAGTTTATCTACAGAAACCCGGCATCTCATACAGTGAGCTCCTCATCTCTGGCTGAGATATTATAGCACTAATGAATGAGTTTTTGTGCCCCATGTGAAGACACAAAAAGGATAATTTTATTTTCTAAGAAAGATAAAAGAAATTATGATTTCCCAGACACAACAGATCCTGGCAGAAATAAAGGTTTCTGAACATTATCATGGAATATATAAACTGCATGGAACCCTTCCAATTCCCTGATTGCAAAAACTGGTTTATATTATCTAACATGGAATTTTGGTGTGTCACCAAGTACTGCTTTGCCTTCACTTTCCTTATCCAGAAAATTTACAGAGCTGTACAACAATTCAGTGTGTATTTCCCAGTGTCCCTGTTAATAGTGTAAATGGGGTCCTGGATATTTTCAGAAGCTTACATTTTTAGAGAGAAAAGAAACATTCTAAATTTTATTTCTGTAGCTGCAATTTTAACTACAAAATATGTAGGAAGATAGGAAGTAAAGAGATGGGTAGTAAGTTTCTATAGTATCTATCAGATGACTTCACTGTATGCACCAAATAAAACAGAAAATGTTTGCTTACTGAATATAAGCCACAAAAGGAATACTGGTCTTTGCATGTTCCAGATGTGAGGATGGCGCAGCAGAAGTTTAGGATGGACCCAATAAATTGTACACTTCTGCTTCTGTGGTAGGTCTAATGTTTTTGTAGTTTCTATTAGCAGATGCCCTGCCTCATCTGACAGTAGCTGGGAAGCAGATGGTATGATCAAACGCTTTTCCAGGGTTCAGTGTAGTACAACAGCTGCCTTTGTTGTTGTTGTTGTTGTTGTTTTTCTTTTTTTTTTTTTGGGGGGGGGCTTTTTGAGTTGTTTTGTGTTTTTTCGTGGTTTGTTTTTTTCTTTTAAATATAGCTCTTTTTTTGTGAAAGTTGTTCTCTGAGTTACTGAAATGAAAAAAAAAAACCTAGCATTAAATTTTTGCTCTCTGTGGAGTCAATGACTAGCTAAGTTAGCTTCAACTAGTTTCATCTGGCTTTTTGGCAGCTGAAAGCAAAAAATATGGTCTTGGTTCTTCTTGGTTCTTTACCAAAAAAGAAGTCAGGTGGGGTTTGCAGAATTAAAAACCACTACTCATTATCTCAACACTTATAGAGGTAGAACCTAAGTACTAGATTAATCCTATTGATTTGTATGGGCTGGACAGGGAGGTTTAACCTTCTCCAAAATTACTAGAGTGTCACAGTCATTCCTGAAGTGGATTGGCACATCAGTTTGGACACAGAGGACAAACTGCATTCCGCTTTATGCTGTAAATCTCACTGAGTGTTTCCATGGGAGAAATGAGAGCTGTTTTAGCAACCAGCAGGCCAGCAGTTACATGATGCTTTCCCGCTCCAAATGCCTGTTGCCAAATTATATGCTGTTCACGGCAGCTATGCTGCAAGAGCTACAGTTGACTTTTACTGTTTGAGAAGACACCAAACCCCCTTCAAATTCCTCTCTAAGAGAAAAGAATGACGTGAGTAAAAAACATTAGCTGAAATGATTTTATTGTTTCTGAAGAAAAATTTCTTAAAAAAAACACACCTAAATGAACTTCTAACCTCTGGGAAGGGCCAAAGAAACCAAGCGACAATATGCCAGTAAATTCTTAAAAGTCCATCTTATTTAGCTAATATTTAATTCAGATCAAAGTGTATGCTAATAAACAGTTGCAGCCAGCATTTAATTAGCATGTGAATTCGCTGAGCTTGCACATCCAGCTGAAACGCACAACGTTTTTTGCAGCTAGTATATGATCAAGTCAAACTCTTCCCTGTATAAACTCTTCCAGAAACACGGAGAGGTTTGCTACAGTAGCCTTTTCAGTCACGCGGATCTGAAGCCATCAAGGATCAGCAAAGCCTTATTGGTAGTCCATGCAGAGAAGAAACTGCTAAATCACTGTGAAATGCTGGAATGTTGATGACTCAAACAACCATTTGCAAAAGCTGAGGATGCTTTGCTGACGATGCTCCAAGTAACTGCAAAGGGAGTGCACACCCAACTCTGGACACTACAGCTGAGTGGTGAACAAGATAAGGGAAGAGGTTGAAAGGAAGCAAATCCTGCGAGGTGGGATAGTTCTTTTTATCATGCCAATGTCCTTACAAGGTGGCTCAGCTTCCCACATAGCCTGAAGGTACTCATCCTTTCTGATAATTGACTCAACTACACCGAATTAAAAGGCAGCTGTAATGCTGTTGTGTCCCATGATCCACAGTATTGCATTACTGTGTAAAACTCCCTACTCCAGCAGAGGAGTAGGGCTCTCCCACGGAGCCCGAGTGTAGCATCAACCCACTGGACTTTGTGCTGCATGGCCTTCTCCCAGCCCCAATAGATCGAGACTGCGAACATCACTTCAACCAACAGACACAGAAATTGCAACAATCAGGTCTCATCTTTGGACCCACAGGCGGTGAACCTTTCTAATCTTATCCTCTCTTTTTCTTTCTTTTCCTTTATACATTTTCTTAAGTGTTAATTTTTATGCTTTTATACTGTTGAATTTCTAACCAAAACGGCTACATTTTAAAATTAGCCAAGTATCTTATTCTACCTTAAAAATTCTAAAGTTTGCAAGTAAAAGTTTGACATTGAGCTTCCCAAGAATCTTGTTTTTTTTTCCCCATGCACTGCTCAGAGTAAATCAAATAACTTTTTTCAACGACTCAACAGCTTCCCAGTACTTTGTGTAAGTAATTAAGAAGAGTCAAAGCCCTACAAAAGTGTTGGAAATATTGGCATTTGAATACTGGCCATGCAAGGCAACTTTCTCATGCACTGTGTATTTTGGGAAAATGGGGATCCACCTCTGTTTGACATAAAAGCACAATAAATAGCAAGCACCTGCATGATGCAGGTAGTCTGGATCTCAGCGCAATGTGCTCAGTTACTACAGCATGACACCTCCTTTGTTTCAATCTGACAGCACCAGAACTGGAAGTTGCACATTCAGTCATCTGGAACTACCTACTGCCATACCCATCAGCAGCACAAAGCTGAAGTGAGGTTTGCACTGTCCCTGAGCAGCCGTCATGATTGCCACAGCAACCATACACTGTGGTACAGGAACAACAGGGAACACTAGAGGCAAGAGGAAAATATCTATTACTTGCTGCTGTGAGCTAGAGACGGGATTTTATTTTTTTTTTCTTTTAGTGGGAAATTAATCAAATTGGATCTCTTTTCTCTTGGTGGAAATGTGTTCCATGAATGAATGCATGCACACAAACCTATGCCCACCGACCACACTCTCCTTATTCTGCAATTCCTCCTTGTAATGCAGTAGCAGGCAATGATGCTATCAGTTTGCTTAATGTAGTCACTGAAACTTCAACTATTCAAGGAAACAAATTAAGTGGAAAATGGCCATGGTAGTAATAAGAAAACAAATTTACCCAGCAGGTGGCACATTACTGCTGGAGTTAATGTGCCACTTTTTATTACTAAGGTGTTTAGGTGGGACCTATCCTGATTCACAACAATTTCCATTTTCTATTAAATGAATAAAAGATTAGGTGTATTTACTCTCAAAACACTATTTTGGAATAATTAGTTTTATGACAAACATTTCTCACTGCCACAGGTCTGGTTGTTTTGAAGGACACAGACCCTTCTGGCTTGACAAAGTGGCCTTTCCCAGTGGCTGCCCAATGAGGCTCCACAGACAGACCCATGCAGCTTGCTGGAAAATGCATTCTGGCTTCTGAGAAATTCACATAATGATTTGTGGAAAAATCACTCCAGCAACATGCCAGTCCTAGCTGCAAAATTAAGTGTTTCCAAAGAGCAGAGCAGCCTGTATTTGCCAGAAAACTCAGACACCAGATTTACTATCTTTAAGGGAAAATACTAAGACAAATTTTTTTATTGAGACAGAAGTAAATACTCATTTGAAAGCTGAAAACAGACTTCTGAGCTATTACCCAACACAATGTGTTTTTCAGAGATGGCTTGAAGTGGAGTCTCCTAACCTGCTTTCTGACTACTTAGCTGTGGTGACCCCTCATGCTCTTATTTTAGCATAAAATAGGTCTTGGCAGAATCTTTTTAAAAGAATTACATGTAAGTACGACAATAAAGAATCTCCATAAATAAGCTATAAAATAGTATCCTACCCTTGTCATCTACAGCTATATGTACACAGACATGTGTAGTCTACTTCATTTTAAATAGATTTTTATACCTTAGCCCCTATTAAGCACCTTGGTCCAAATACATTTCTGAACAAAACTGGGATGCTTGTAATGTCAACTCAGATAAGCACGCAATTTCATAAAAATTATTCATTGAATTGAGAAGTTAAAATTCTTCTGTCGCAAATCTAACACACCTAGATCACTTCCCTTCTAGGGCCTCACTTTATCATTCATCGTGTGTACTTCAGCTTTAATTCAACAGAAAATTTAAACTTAATCAAGTAAATGAAACATACACTTACTATTATCATTATCATTATTATTATTATTATTATTATTATTATTATTATTATTATTATTATTATTATTATTATTATTATTATTATGATTATTATTATTATTACTTTCTGGGCGTACAATTCAGAGATCATTATTTAAGAGTGAAATCCAAGATGTCAGAGCTTGAAGAAATCTCATGATCTGAGAAAAGAGGTAATTTTTGCTATGATTATGCTTTTGCCCTGGCTACAGCACTTGCATCAGATTTGTATAACTGATGAAATAAACAGGGTAGGAGAATTTTTCTCCTTTTAATGCCTTTATTAAAAGTGATCAGCCCAGGGTTAGGAAGCTTGACAGGTGTGCAGTCTCCGTCGTGACTTAGGGAAGGAGAATATGCACAGCTTTGCTCGCTAGGGTCAGAACTGGGGGGTCCCATCTTCACGAGAGCACTAGGATGTCACCCCAATTTTGCAACGCTGCCGTGACTCCCTGCTCGGGGTCTTGCTTTCAGATGAGGTCTTTGCTCAGGGTGAGGGGCAACAAAGGTTTTCAGGTCTCTGCAGGCTCAGCACTCTGCTCCTCACGTCTACACGTCACTCTGATCTCTAAATTCTGTGTTGTTTTTGGCGTCTTTTTGGTAAGTTTGATGAGGTTCCCATGGCATGCTGGTCCCGAGGTTATTTTGCAATCACTCTGATACCTCCCCTCCACTCACTGTCTGGGGAGAAGCACAATTTAGCCCCAGGCAGGCTTTACCAATACAAAAGGGGGAATTAGCGAAAACGACCGGTCATTACAATAACAAACAGGTAGAACTTCACCTTGCCAGCAACTAGTCCGACTGGTTTTGCAACCCTTTTTTTTTTCACAAAAAAATTGGCAGATTTTTGTTTATAACAACTGATGCCAGACTTTTCACACATTTTAAGCATGTAGGGAAGGAACAATTATTTCCAAGAAAGCTTTTTGTTCCTTGCATTTGTTACTTGCATTTTATGTTCGTTCTCCTCATCTGTGATTCATCTGTATTGATGTACTTTACGAGCATCCTCCTGGCTGCACTCTGTTTGCACTCAATTATTTAGTGGCACACAGAAATAGGACAAGCCTCTCCTGCACTGTCTAGTTTGTTCTCTATCAATCCAGCAGCTACAGAATCAGATAGGCAGGCACACTGACCACGAACATAGAGAAAATAGCTAGATCAATCTATCTGCTGCTGAGCTCTCTGAGACAATCTGTTGCATCTTCCTTCTATTTTTTCAGGAGTTGATCAGACTAATGAAGGTCAGATCATCAAGCAGAGTTTTTCCTTAAGTCAACAACCAAATCAGAGGATCAAGCTTGAGGAAGGACAAAATCTGGGACAGATGTGGCAATGTGAAGCATCTAGCTTTGCAGGAACAAAGGACATCTTTGAAGTCACCATTCACCCCTGGAAGTACTTCACAACCCCAAGTTCATCCATTTCCTCTGGTTATGCTGTCTGCAGCACCATGAGCACCGCCTTTCTTTTACACACATACAGGAGGCTGTGAGTTTTACAGGACCATTAGCCTAGCAACCACACCTGAGACATAAAATCTTCCTAGCATACTGATGTTGGAATTACCTGAGTGCAACTTAGGTACTAGACAGAAACAACTCTTCTAATGTATTATATTTACATATAGTTAGGCTAGTGTTACAAATTCAAATTCAGAATACTTAATTTTGGGCACACCATCTCCTCACTAATAACTCTTCACAAGATTAGTAGGTGGAGAATGTCAGTGGTTACAGATGTTGCATATCTGCAAAAAAAACTGTAACAAATGCACAGCCTTGCTTGGACTAAAAATCTTAATGTGAATACTGCGGACAGAATCTTCAGTTATTTCTCAGTAGCAGGGTTTGTTCAAAGCCTGACAACCTTTTCTGGACTTAGGTGCCTGGAGTAATCAAGAATTGCATTTTTCTAGTCTAGATAATTCAACATCTGCCTCTGCTTTCTATCTGTCATTCCATTTTTGTTCCTGCCTTTGTGTTTGTCTCTCCCTTCCTCTCTCTCTTCCTCATTCTTTTCTTTTATCTTCTATCTATAGGTATGCTTTTTATGTCTATATGCAGAACAGTGGTTTACAAGTAGGTGCTATTATTATTAAAATTATATATTATTATTGCTACTATTGCTACTACTACTACTACTACTTCTACTACTACCACTACTACTACTACTGTTACTACTACTACTGAAATGGCCACAAAATAATTAATGCTGTTGCCCTAAAAGAAAATCACTCTTTCTGATCGGTGGATCAGAAATGTTACAGAAAATTCACTTTACAGCATTATCATCAACCTGGAGTTCCCAGAAGCTGTGATGTGAATCAAACCCAAACCTTAGAAGACAGATTAAGTTATAAAATTTGAGCATGTCTGTCCAGTCAGTTTGTGACAGATGAAATCCCCAGTCAGTTTGTGACAGATAAAAAAATTTGAATCGCAAATTTTCTCAATGTGCTTTTTCTTCAAAAATATTCCTGCAAAAGCAGCCTTGTTGATCTCCAAGAAACTGCTGAAAGATCTTGTAGTCTTCAAGAGAATACAAGGATGTGTTCAAGGGTAGCCTTGCCACGGCAGTACATGAGCCTCAGAGAGAAGCTGCTTTCCTTTCATGCCATGTATCCCCACAGTAAGGTAAGAGCCCTCCTGGTACCTCTGCAACCCTACAGCGTCTTTAAAATACAATCCTAGGGACAGATGCATAATTATGACTTTTCTGCTTTCTGTAGTCACATGAAGTAGAACTGTAGTCATGATGTGCCTGAGGATGACTGAAAAATAGTAATATCCATATCCTACTAGCTACATTCTATGTTGTCAGATGAAGCGTAGAGGAATTTACAAAAGGGAACAGATCTGTTACAGATCTCTTTAAATGCAAAAATATTGAGTAAACAAAAGTCAGCATGATATCACTTTAGAGTCTGGAAAACAGAGATCAGATTTATGGTACCTTCCAACAGGCACATAAAAGACTTGACTAAAAGAATGCATTGAACTCAACATACCAGCTCCTTCTTCTTCATGCACTCCATGAGGATAATGAAGAGGTGCTGTGCCTGGGTTCGGGTGTATGTGAAAGTCTTCTGGATGGTAACTAGCAACTGGTCCCTCAAAGACTCGTTGATCAGCCTGAAAATTAAAAAGAGAAGATTAAGTAAAAAAACAGACATGAGTGAACACTGCAACTTCATTTCAACTGTTTTCAGGGACAAAGGTCAAAAAAATAAGAGTCAACAGATCACTGGAGGTTGTTTTGGGCAGGTTTCAAGCTCAGGAATTGCTGAAACTGTAAGAGATAAATTAAAAAACACTGTTCTAGGAGAAAATGTTGATTGTGCTGAAGTCCCTCATCTACAAAGTTTTCATACCAGTTCCCACATATTGCATGACAGAAGGTCATTCAAACTATCAGCTCAGTGGGATTTCCTAACAAAAACAAGAACCACACTGACAGTCTGAATTTGAGGGAGACCAACACTTTTAAGTGAACTGAAGACTCCTTTCTATCAGTGAGTTAGAAAAATTCAACTTGTATTTAATTTTATGAAACTGGAAACATTTTTGTTGTCAGTGGTTTTGATTTTAGTTTGAATGTCAACTCACTACAGATGCTACACAAGACCTCATAAGCAAACAAAAAAATTTCTCTGTTTCTCACTCCACTCAAAGAAAACATTTTGTTTGGCCATGTTGATCTTTCTGAAGCTCAAGAGAACCCATTTTATATGTCTCCTCAATGCTAAGGCCAGTACTTGCAAAAAGTGGCCTAACAGCAGAAATAAATAGTAATAGTATATGAAATAGAAGTACTGCCTACCTCTTCATTAAAAAAAAATCTATTTCTCAGGACTTTTCTGGGTGAAACATTTCAATTCTCCATGTCAAAATTACAAAATAGTGGGGTTTAATTTCATTTAGAACATGTATCCTTTGATGCTTCTATACTACAGCAGTTTTCTCACTTAAAAATTATATCTCAATGTTTTAAATTAGCTAAATTGAAATATTTTATGGGATAAGTCATCCAGTGGAGTGAAAATCAGAGAACCTTCATGTCTCATACTTTAGGCCAGAAGATAAAAACATGTTTAGTCCTGCAGCAACTGCAGAGAAATATCAGGTAGCTAAAAGCCATTGTTAGCTTAGGGCAGCTGCTTTGGGAGAACAATGACCAAATCCTTCATTTTGCACACTGTTGGCCTACTGCAGTGAAGAGGCACAAATGAGACTGCAGGATATTCATTACACCACTGATTTTCAAATCTGATTTAATTATCTAGTCTTTATACCTGCAGCAGACATGTTGTTAGAAGAGACAACAAATGGGAATCAGAGAGAAGTGCATGGAAGTATACAGAAGATCTGACATATGGAATGCATATGTTCTCTACCACATGAATTTGATTTTGGCAGTAAATATTCCTGTTGAACTGAACTTTGGCTTCAAAAAGAAGCCTGGAAGGCATACGTCAATGTGTTTGGATTAAAATGAGTTTACATGGGATTTTAGACCATGGTGTGTGGATGTATCACTGTTCTTTCCATGCCTGGCCTCTTCTGTTGTCTTCTACTCTATCACAGACTCCCTCTGAGCAGTAAGTCTTCCTCTGCACTTCCTGTTTTCATCTGGGAGCAGTCTGGCCCCTGGATGTCCTATTTCCTGGGATGCTGGACAGGTGGCAACCCTGCATCTACTGCTCATGCATTAGGCAGCATGTAAGCCCACTCCTTCCCTGGAGCACGACCTGCCTCCCTCACAAAAAGGCCACACTTGATGAGTTACAACTTCCAGCCCTCTTGGTGGACAGCACTGGAGCTGGCAGCAGAGGACTTACTGTGAGGGAATTGTAAGAGAGATAACCCTGACCTCCTGTACAGAAGCAAGGATGTTGCAAGCACATGGGGACACGAAACCCGATGTCAAGAATACAAGAAGAAATGTAGGACTCCGTGCTGAAGAGAATCAGCTTGGAAAGACTGATACCCGGACAAGCACTAATATACTTTGAGTTGCAGGCTAGTAGGTCACAATTGATATAAATTTTGATTTTTGGCTCTTGAAAAGAAGGTGTTGGAAATTTGCTTTAATCAAATTTTTAAACAAAATGGTGCTATCACTATATTTATAAGTAGACCAGAACTATGCAATTTTCCACCCTTCAAATGGAGAAAGAAAAAAGAGGTTATTCGCAATGAACGAATTTCCTAAAAACATCACCAGGTGAACCTAAAGAGCTATTTATATTTTCATATAAATAACTGATTTTCTTGGAAACGACATATGAAAGTGAAATATAGGAAAGAGTGGGAAAAGTATATGAAAAAATACACGGACTTGGAAGAATCTCAAAAATTTCAGAAAACATTTTCAAAGTTTCTGGAATATAAACCATCCCACTTTCTTATAATAATCTAGTTTTCCTTAAAAAATGTGTAGAATCCAAATCTGAAATTTCATTTCAGAAATTGTCTCTCTTTCAGGCCATCTCACACAGAAAGCAAGAGAAAGTTGCATTGAGTGAAAGCAGAATTGTGTCTTCAGCAACCATCACTTTTCTTTCTTGAATTAAAGCTCTCAGAAACTCTATAATAGCATCAGTTTAAGCAGCAAGAAAAGCAAACTTCATGTGAAAGATGCAGCATTTAAAAAACCCAAAAAATTAATAAGTGTTTCCTTAACTACAGGGTGAAACATCTGTTGAAGTACTGCTGCTCAGAAACTTCCTGTAGTCATAATTTGATTTATGCAGTTTTCTACCCTCACTAAATGTTTTTCTTTAACATCTCCTTGGTCTGCAAATCTACATCAAGCCTATTCAATGTCTTTGTGAGATCAAAAACTTGAAGTGATTATAATCAAAAACATAAACAAAACAGCAATCTTTCCAGTAAAGTAATCATAGCTTTGTTTGCACTGAAATCAGTTATATCAAGAATGTATCACTTTTATTCCTTGGGAGTCTATAAATGTTAGAAGATATCAAATCAAAGTTCCCAATTGTGTAGTCCAGCCAGGACAAACACAAACTGTTCCATGCTATTAAAGACTCAATCTGTGAGGCAGACACAAAATCCAATTTGTGTTAAACAAGTAATTTCACAGAGTACTGTGAGGAAAACAACTGTGACTTGCAGGTGGGGGGATGTCTTATCTCCTTTGCAAACACCACTACATTTCTTACACACACACCTTAAATTCATGCTTTTTAAAAGCAAGGATTCCTAGTTTTAGATTCAGAAAAAGAGATGGGCCCACTTTACCAGACAAACACTACACTTATGACTTCCATCAAAGTCAGCATAGACTGAATAGTGTCAGTAAAAGATAGTATTTTTATCATCTTTCTAGCAGACCTCAGTTCTAAAAATATTTTGCAACATGCCAGTAAAATCCTCTCTGGGGCATTTTGATGGCATGATTCTCTGAATTCCACTTACTTGACATGGAAAGAGTCCTGGTCCTGCCTAAACAAAATGTGCTATAAAAAAACGCGTGTAAGCTGTTCTGTTTCTTCCTCATGTAGTTTGAAACTATTCTTTCATTCCATAAATGTATAAGACATGCCCATTATCCTACCAGTCCAGATCTATCCAGCTTTTTCTTCTTTCCCAGAGATTCTAGCTTGCTGATAGAATTTAGGTAGCTAATGTAAAAAATCTGTCATCTAAAGTAGAGCGATATACATTTACATTTATTTTCAGAACCAAAATTTACTCATAATTGTCATCTAAGAGTGTGTGGGCATGTTTTGTTCGCTTGTTTGTTTGTTTGTTTTCAGAAGATGCCAACCATAGTTTTGACACATCAGATTATCAGAACCGAACTGTATGGCTTTCCAGAAAAGTCAGGATCTTGAATTTTAAGAAAAAGCCCTTAAACGGGGTCAAGAAGTTAGTCAATAGGACCCCCTGGGAAGTGGCACTCCAGGCAGCAGAGCTGCCCTGGGAAATTGCCCTCAAGGAGCAGAACAGAGCTGGCATATTTCTAAGGACACTTTCCATACAGCACAAGAATGAGCCGTCCCCATGTGAAAGAAGTAGGGCAAGGAAGGCAAGAGATCACCACGGAGGAGGGGAGACCTGCTGGTTAAACTAAAAAAAAGCAGTAAATGCACCATCAGTGAAAAAGGTACAGGTAACCTGGGCAGAGTTTAGGGACGCAGCCCAATTATGCAGGATGGGGTGAGGAAAGCCAAGACAAATAGGAAGCTGAACTCTGCAAGGAATAAGAATAACAGGATGGGTTTCTACAGGTATGTCAGCGAGAAAAGGAAGGTTGAAGAAAGCACTTACCCCATCTGGTAAGCAAGGCTTACAAACTCACAGTGATGTACAAAGAAAAGGCTGAGGTATCTGACAACTCCCAAGGCCAAGTGCAAAGGCCTGCAGCTGTGTTGGGGCAGCACCTTAGAGCAGACCAGGCTGAGGGATGAACAGATCACAAACATGCCTCTGGAGAAGAACTTGGGGCCCTGCTGCGTGAAGGGCTGGACAAGAGCCCACAGTGTGCACTCACAGCCCAGTAAAACAATCATGTCCTGAGCTGCACGCAAAGCCCTGTGGGCAAGCAGGGCAAGGAAGAGGATTCTGTCCCCCTGCTCTGCTCTGATGAGAATCGAGTGCAGTGCTGCATCCAGCTCTGGGGTTCCCAGCACAGGAAGGACATGGGCCTGCTTGAGCAGGTCCAGAGGAGGCTTTGCTGTTGATCAAACAACTGGAGCACCTCTCCTGTAAGGAAAGGCTGAAAGAGTTGAGGATGTTCAGCCTGGACAAATGAAGGCTCTGAGGAAACATTATTAAAGCCTTTGAGCACTTGTAGGGTGCCTGTAAGGAAGATGGGGACAGACATAGGAGCAGAGCCTGTTGTAATAGAACAAGAACAATGTTTTTAAAACTGAAGGAGTGTTGATTTAGATTAGGTATAAATAAAAAGATGCTTACAACAAGATTGTTTACAACAATGATAAAACAGTGAAAGAGGTGTCCCAGAGAGCTGGTAGGTGCCCCATCCCTGGCAATGTTCGGGGTTTGGTCAGAGAGGACTCTGAACAACCTGATCTACTTGAAAATGAGCTTGCCCAGGGCCGGGGAGTCAGATTTGATGACCTCTAAAGAGGCCTTCTAATCGAAACTTTTCTATGTTATTATGATTTATTGTTTAGGATCAATCAGGAAAGGCCACTTCAAAAACCTGAACTGACAAAGTAAAAAAGGCTATACTCTGTTTCTGTCCGAGACATACTGGATGATTAAACAGTAAAGCAAAACTTTCTTCATTGCTTTGGTTGATGCAGAAGACTGATGACAACATTTTGGCCTACTCCTCAGAAAGAATTAATTTTTTTAAGCTATGCTTAATATTTGAGGAGACAAGAGACATTTCACTTAATCTTTCAAACTCATGGCATATGATTTTGTAGTGATTATTGGAGAAAGATCTGGCATGTAGCCCACCAACTAACTTGTTTAACTTTCTTTTTCCTCAAAGATTTTTCGTACTGGAATCATACAATATACTAGAGAGTTAAAAAGATTATGCACTAGCCCACTTTCAAAATGCAACTCCATCATAGATTTTTAAAAATGTATTGTTCTCAAAATGCTTTGAAATGTCTTTAAATAATACAATTCACTTAATGAATTGCACATAATCGGTTTCTAACTCTTCAGTTTTTAAGTATTTTTTTCCCAAGGTAAATATATCCATAAAATATCAGTGGAATATGAAAAGTATTCCCTGCCCTTCCTTTTAGGAAGCTTAGGGGATTTTTTGTTTTAGTTATAATTTGCACTCTAGAACAAATCACATCTTATGTAAGAAATTTGACCAGAGGTTCTACTCATATTTTTTTCCACTGGATTAAAAATAAGTTGTGCAACTTTGCAGGACTGGCTTACACGTTTTCAAATTCACACGTTTTGCATATCATTGTTTGTGAAAAGACAGAAAATAAATTATTTGTAAGAAATAAATTATTATTATATTATTATTTGCAATAAAATAAATTTTATGTAATTATTCCTTCACTGTATTCAAACATGGATGATTTCTGTGTGCTTTCATGAAGAATCACCTTTTCACTGCAGACCTGCACTGGTAGTTGTTCTACATAACTTTTCCCTGACCACAGTTTATTGAATGGCTGTTTCTTCACCAAACGAGAGATGAATATATTGACCCTCCCAAGGTCAACAAATTAACTTTCTTGTGTCCCGGTTTTGATTTGCAAAGTACTTTGTTACAAGAGAAAAGTAATGTTATAAAAATATGTAATGTGAACATAATTTTACAAATTAATTCAGACATGATTTGGATCAATGATTTCCAGTGATGTGGTACAGACCATGGGGGATACTGAAGAACCATATCATACATTATGATCCCTTTTTTCCTCAATGTGAAAAATTCCTGTATTTTGCGTATAAGCAAAAAAGGATTTAAATAATCTTCTTCAGATTTGAAACCTAAAACTATGCCACCACGGATCCAGAGAAAGATCAGTCCAAAGGCAATCTTTAATGATTCTCATATGAGGATGCTCATTTAAAGCACAGAGAATGTTTGATATTTCCTTGCAAACATTAGGCAAGAAGCAAATTTTTATGGCATTAAATTGAACTCTTAAGAGTCTCTTGCTTGCAGGAGTAGAACTGATGGAGTAGTTAATGAGGTATAATTTCAACTTGGAGACTGCATTCCAATACTGCAAGTAGTTTCTCATTCAGTAAGGAAATATTTTTCTAAGAAATGACAAAAATTTTAACCTAGTGTTTTGTTTCTCTGATTTTAAATTCAGTATATAATAAAGAAAAAAATCTCTGAGAATTAGAAGCTTCAAAACATTCCTATAAAGTTGCAGTTTGCATTTATTTTACTTTCAGCTTTTGCTTTTATGCAGGTAAATGAAATGAAAAGGCATCCATCCTTGATTATACAATCCAAAATACCCCAGCTGTATGTGAAGGAGATTTACTACCAATGAAGATATTCACTTAGGGCTTAGTAGAGACTAAATTTACATTTTTATGATTGATCTTATGTTCTTACTCCTCAATGCTGTTCATCATATTTTCAAGTAAAAGAAAAAATAAGTGCTTCAGAGCCTGAAAATCCCGACCTTTAAATCAAGGCCAATTGTGAAAAGCAGCAAATATTCTACCAATTTACCACATGGGGAATGTTGCATTTAAGATGCCTTCTTATTAAAGTTATACTGTGGACATAGCTTGTTTGTCATTAAAGTGTAAAAGGTACCAGGAATTTACTCAGCTCTACTAAGTTACTTCTGAGAACTTTATTTACTTGTACTGAAATGTAGCCACCTATTGAATTCTTAAAACTCTTACAGACTTTTCCAGACCAAGGAACCAAAATTTAGTTTCTGATATTAAAGTCCTAATAAACTTAAACCCTCCCCCCGTGTTAGTTCTGTGCATCTGACACTTGAAATGCTAAAAATTCAGCTGCACATGTGGACAACCGCACACGTGCCTTACCTTCCCCTGCGACTTCAATGAGAGAGATGAGACAATGAGACCCGCAAGCTGGTTTTGCCCCAAAGACATCTTTCCGTCAGGGTGCGCTTCACCCGGCAGGCGGCTCCTCCGCGGGGCAGCGTGGGCACCGCTCTGGGCCCTGCTGGCAGCCTCCTCCTCCTCTGGGGCCGCTCTCACAGCGAAAACTCCCACCCAAAGACTGTCCTACGGGAGTGAAATGCCTGCCTTGTCATGAGAAAAGCCTACAATTAGGCTTTAAAAAGGCAGATTGAAGCTTGTCTCCTGTCCTTTCAAAGATGCACCAGGCATTGGCATTGCACCACACCTCCATTAATATAAGAAATCATGAATTTTTCTGCTATGTGGAATGTTCTAGGAAGAATAATTAACAAGGAGGAAGGGCTGGCACCGCACAATTCTTTGAAACCCACACAAAAGGACCTGTCGGGCAGATAGGCAACAGCTCAATGTACTAAAGGATTTCTTTAAATGGAAGGATTGGCACAACACTGATCAAAACTCAAGCAGAGAGAGGTATTTTTTCTCTGTCATTTCCAGACATAGTTATTTTCCCCATGGAAACAAACTTTCAAATTAATTTAAAAGCTCACAGAACTCACAGCAGTGCTTAGTAGACACACACACATTTTTATGTGTAGAAGATTAATCTTTGTTGGGCTACTGTGAGTTAGAATTTAAGATTGTGCAAAATAAGCATAATAATATAAACATGCAAGTGAGTTTGTTTCTGCCATTACTGATCTAAGTTTTCAATTATTTAAATTAGATACCCAGTCCATAGAAACTGGAAGATATGCTGTGTCTCAGAGAACACCTTGCTTCTGACAGGTGGCCAGAATTAAAATAGGCTTTTGATTTGATAGTCTGATTACACAGAAGCTGCAGAATTAAACTTTGCATGCAACTTAGATGTACTACCTTGATTTAGAGTTTAATAAACACAGTTTTATATAACCTACTTAGATTATATTCAAAAGAAAAAGTTGTTAGCTGAATTCAGTTAACATGGCAATTATTTGATATTCTCCTCATACTGCTAAACACTACTCAAACATAGGCTAGAGATGGGGAAAATGGATTCAATTTGTAGCTGAAGTCTAATGCATTTGGATAAAATATTTTAATGAATATAATAGTATTCGTGTTTTACTTCTAGTATTATTGAAAATATCACTACATGCCAGCCTGATGTTTTCTGAACCAGGATGAACACATAGAAATTTCCACTGGCTAGTTTGGCAAATTTCATAGTTTGTGCATTCTATTTAGTGCAAAGTGAACAGAAAAAAATGAGTAATTTTGTTGGTCGATAATGAAGGAAACAATCTGGAATGGGACCCCAACATCCCCACATTAACAAGACCCATAGCAAGACAGAATAATACCTTTCACAAAGCCAGATAGGAGAGTTTCAGGTAAGAAATTGCATGTTCTGCCTCTACTGATACTATAACTTGCCTTTTCTACAGGCAGGAGTTTGTGATGATGAAATAGAACCACAGCACCATAAATTCACGGAATCATAGAATGGTCTGGGTTGGAGGGGATCTTTAAGAATCATCCAATTTCAATGTCCCTGCCGTGGGCAGGGACACATTTCACTGAACAAAGTTCCTCAGAGCTCCATTCAATATAGCCAGGAACAATTCCAGGGCTGGAATTCTCTCAGCAGTTTGTGCCAGTCCCTCAACACACTCACAGTGAAGAATATCTTACTTATATCCAGTCTAAAGCTACCCTCTTTCAGTTTAAAATCATTGCCCCTTGTCCTGTCACTACAGGTCCTTGTAAAAAGCCTTTCATACAAGCCACATTTATTCACATTTAAATATATTAAGTCTCCTCCTGTATTTTTTATGGTGACATCAGAACACAGACAAGGTAGATGTACATAATAAATACAAGGATAAAGCATATTTGAATAAGGTTATGTGAAGTGTTATCAGTGAGGTCACTGAAAACAGAGAAACAACTTCTCAAAGATTCAGTGAAACCTGCCACATTCTTATGTATCACAGATGCAATGCTGTACTAAGTGTGAACCTGAATATAAAATGGATTTAAGCATTTGTGGAAAACGATCTCCTTCCCAGTAGGAGTTTTAGGTTGAGTGAGTTCATGATCACATTTAGTTCTAAAAGACGTAATACTGCTTGGTCTAGAGCTCAATGTTTACAGATTTATATTTTTAAATTGTTAAATCTTCTCTTGATTTGTTATTTTCTAGTCTGGGCATCAGACTGACTTATGATTTGGGAACTTCTGAGAGGAAAAGTCCATGATCATTGCTGAGCACCTGGAAACCCTCTGAGGGTGCTTGTGGCTGTCAGGTAAGGAACAGGTTAGGGCAGCCACAAGGCTGTGGACCAAGAAAGTTTCAGCATTTTCTAGTGGAAATGCTGCTACTCTGCTGATCTAGGATGCCTGTAGCCTTATTTGAAACTGATCCCTTATGAGGCAGGGCCAAGTCCTTGTTAACTGGTGCCTGGCAAAGACCTATTCAAGAAACAGACCAAGAGCACAGCCAAACTTCTGCAAGAGGGTGGAAAGAAGGGGTCCTCAGATTAATTTTTTCCATCATAAACAATCTCCTGTATGGTGGTGACATACTGCAGAGTAGCTTTCTCCAGGGCTGGAGTAGCTGTTCCTGTCTGAGCAGGGCCACTAAGATGATGAAGGGACTGGATCACCTCATACATGAGGAAGGGTTGAGGGAGCTGGGACTCTCCAGCCTGAAGCAGAGCAGACTCAGAGATGAGGCTTGTTTTAAGGCTTATTTTGTTATGTTCTGAATACCTTCAGCATTTCACCCATATCAAAGATGGAAATGGCCATGTGAGGTAGGTGTTGCTTCTGTGCAATATTGTTAATAATTTCCTGTGCTCCGCTTTACCATGGAATTGAACCTGTGGATAGAGAAAGAACATATGTCATGAAATGACTTACCCTCCTTCCTCAGAATATTTGTGGCCAAAGGCAAGGATGTCAGATGCTCGGCCACTGCCATCACATATCACAACAGGAACAGGGGGAGTGTCTCGCAGGTACTCCAGAACAATGGAGATAACATTGGGACCTCCTTCCACAATAAGGGCCACCACAGGAACCCCTTGGCCAATTCCTGGAGCAAAAGAAAGAAAGAAACAAACCAAACCAAACGAAACGAAAACAACACAAAACAGACAACCAGCCAATAAAAAAACCACAAACACACACAAAACAAATAAGTAAATAAATGCAACAAAAAAGAAATAAAAAAAATGCAAAGCCAGCAAGGCAAACAAGACATAACAGAAGACAGAAGAAAAAAAAATCAGACTGAAATAACTGCACTATGACTGTACAGTGTAATGTCAGAGAAAATGCCTTCAATAAATCAGGTATTTTGAGGACAGATGGGACCAATGTAGCCATCTCCTCAGTTTCACTGCATAAACCATTATATTCTGGAATTATCTTCTATTTCAAATACAATAGTTATATTTAAATAGACCATGATTTTTTTTTAAAGATCAAATCTTGTTTTGAAATCATAAAGAAACTACTGCATGTCTTCCTCACATGTTCATAATCAAGACTGGAATCTTGCTTGTAGTGTAGCTTTTGCATGATGTCAGCTTCTCATCATTGGGTCTTCCAATAGTTTTGCTTGCTGTTTCAAAATTACCTCTATGATATTTTTCCTGCTGTGTGGGATCCACTTTGAGGTTGCAGCTGGGCAGCCCTTTAACCTTCTCTTCAACAAAATAAACACACTCTCTTGCAAGTCAGTTCTATATTTGTTTTCCAGCTCTAGTCAGTCTCATGGTTTTTCTCTGAATTCCCTCAAATTTTCAGCATATTCCTTGATTTGCAGACCCCACACCAGGTATACTGCTCCAAAGAGAGCTGAACTAGTGCTTAGCCAAAGGAGAGGCATATTCATTTTAGGCACTTCTGGTGTAATTACATGGGAGCGCTCTGCAGAAGTTGTAACACAGACTGCCAGGAAAGTTGTGTGGATTTAGAGAAAGGCAGTTTGATGCCAGGCTGCTGTTAACATAGCTGAAAAAGCTTTTATGGTATTCACTTCTTGACCAGCTGAGATTGGGGCATTCAAAAGGACTCAGGCAACAGAAGTTGAACATTTTCTATTAGCAATTTTTTCCTGATAGAGGCTTCTTTTCCTTTTCAAGTAGCTTTTTCTAAGAAAACCTATATATATTCTGCACAAAATTATGACATTTCACTGGAAAAACAAAAATAATGTCCTTCACTATTAATAGTTGGGTTTGAAAAAGTTGCACGAAGCCATGTAACAACTGTTCATATGTCTGATGAAGTTTTCATTTAGAGAGGGTACAATTCTCCAAAGTAAAGGTAAGCCTGTGAGGCTGGAGCATTAAATCTGATTAGACGCTCTAGAAATATTCACAGATCAAATGGTTTTTAATAATTTTAAGGATTTGAATTACTGTCAAAAATTAGATAAACTATTCTTTAAGAAAGAATGAGAAAAACCAAATTTGTATATATAACAGGAAAATATTCTAGGCATTTCTTGAACCATTTTGAGGGAAACATTATGTTTCCTGAAGTGATTCTCAGCATGCCTTGTTATGTTCGTCTCTACTGTTTGTCTGTGGCTTTTTTATCATATAACTTAATAAAACGTGTGCTGCTTATTTATGTTAAGAAAATTACAGGTAGAATTATAAAATGTAGGCTAATGAAAGAGTGTACGAGGGGTGGAGTATAACAAGGTGATTAACAGAATGATTTGCACAGAGATCAAGGGTTAATTTTTTGTATAATATTAAAGACTTCCCTGAATTGCTGTTCTACCCAATCTAGACACCTGCTATTAAGATAATATTAAGAAGTACTCTTAGTAATGTGACAAGTCTGGATGACATTGAGGATTAATAGGAATTGAGAAAGTTCACAATTTGAGATGTAAAGCCATTTATGCGGTATTTAATAAACCCTTCTGTAAACTAGGAACTAATTAGGAGGAAATACTCGAAAAGCTGATGAAAAGAGAACTGTCTTTGGTATACCAAGACTACTAGAATACACACAGCAAAACATTTTCAGAAGGAAATTGGCAATTCAGTGCCATTGTTCAAGCCAGTCCAGAAATTCCATCCAAAATACTATCTGTACCTGTGCTCAGGCTTGTTCAGAAAGAACAAGCTGGAATGAATGGAGGAAAAAGCCAAAAGGAGTGTACAGGGAATAAAGATGTCATCTTATGAAACGAGATACAATGAGTTTGACTCATCTTCCTTAGCAAATTAGGAGAGAAAAGACTCCATGACTGAATACTGCCATGACATACAGCACATTAGAAATTAATAGTTTTAGATGGCATTTGGAAGATTTTTGGTTATCAGAGGAGCGAAGTCCTTACAGTCTTCTTGTAAGACTACAAGGGAAAACTTTGTATTGAAATTATGCTCTGATGCTCATCAATCATCATAATTGCAGCTGTGTTGTGAATCTCAAACTGTTCCTGAGTCAGGTTCTGTCCTTCTGCTGGAACTCTGTTCATTCCCAGTGTTTTCTACCAGACAAATAATTCTCATAATATAAATAATTATGGTTAGTCTAAATAGCTGAACTATTTCTGCCTTGTTGGGCCATTTGAAAACACATCTAAAATTTCTCCTGCAATCTTTGATTTTCCTTATAAATTTTTAAACATATATATATTTTTTTAATTTACAGTCACAAGAGTTGCCTGGCATATAAAAGGTTTCTGCAAGTGTTCCGGTTGTGTTCACTGTAGTTAATCAGATGGCAATTTTTCTGTACTCTGGTTCTTCAAAAATACATTCAGCATGAAAACAATCCTCTATTTTGGGGTTAGTAAAATAAAATAACTTTTCTCCAATTCAGACTTCAATGAAACTATGTAGCTTTAAATTTAACCCCCCCCAAAGTCATGTGAGCCTTGGTTTATCATATACAATTGAGTTCCAGATTGAACTAGAATTGTTTTATAATTTTGGCACATTTCTTTCTGAGACAAAAAATAAAGATTTAAACACAAACTTGATGTCTATATCTCATTTTCATTTGGGAAATTCTCTCTGGTTTCAGCAAATAGATGATTTTTTACTTTACATTTCATTGTTCTCCATAAATAATTTTGATTTGGAAAAATCTACTGTTTCTTTATTTGGTGGGCAAATTATTCCAGTAAATTTTTGGAGTAAGAAATAATATTTTAAATCAGTTAATAGCACTTTGTTGATATTTCTTCAAAGTATATCAACTTATGGCTTTCAAGAACATTCTCTTGATTACAGCTGTCTTAATCCTAGTGTTATGAACTTCCATGGATTTATGATAATTAATTTTTGAGCAGTAATGGTGTCCACTGCATGAAAGAAAGTCAATAGACATGATGAAATAACAAAAGGTCATGCCTGCTTGAGTGCTACAGAATTTCAAGAAATGGGTAAATGGGACTTATCACATCCTCAGCTTTCTATGATGTTCCCAATCATATTTAAATTAGTGATGACATAATATTAATTTCAGAATAAAAAAGTATCTACTTACACCAAGATGTCTGTAGCTCAATAACTCTCAGCCAAAATGCAGAGGATATTTGAATTGAACTTCTAGTTATCCTGATACTAAAAATTCCTGGATGCTTCCCTGCTGCTAAATATTAGGAATTTGGAAATTAATATAGAGGGTCTGCAGAATAATTTCAGTGTGTCTGAAGACACTGACTGACTATACTAACACTGCATTTATAACTATGATGATATAAAACTGAGAACTGACTGTGCTTTGCTCTAATATAACACTGGGACAATTTGGGGAACATTAGCATGTGATGCTTTGAGAAGAAGGTATCTGATGGACCTCTCTTTAACTGCTAATCAAAATCTGCTTCCCATTAATTCACCTCAGAAATAAAAGAATGAGAAATTCTTTGTAAGAGCTCCATTTCAGCTTGTTCATGCACAGTAAACAACAGTCTGCAAAGAAAGGGCTGGCAGTGCCTCCACAGGGAGCCTTTGGTTTCAGACACTTCATTTGGAAAGACAACGGCAGGCTGTGAGGTGGGATGCCAAATGCAGAGGTAATACTTGCCTTACAACGTCAAGGAGACCATTGCAAAAAGAGTTTCTCGCTTGAGTTGAGATTGTCAGAAAGGAGGCAGTGCCAAAACGAAACCTTGCTGACATAAAACTGGACTACAGTACTGCAGCTGCTGGTTCCTAGCACACATCCACAAGGTGGGAACTTTATGCCAAGCACTATAATAGGCAGTCCAATAAACCAACAAGGAAAAAGTTTTATCTTCATGTGTTTTTGTGGAATTTACCAAAAAAAATTGCCTTAGTCTGGGAAAAAAATAAGGATAGCACTCATCCTGTTGGGCTATCTTCAATAAAACTGTTGCTTTTGCTAATAAGTACTCTAAAAGTATACAACCTTAAAAAAAATGTGTGTTTCACATTTTATTAACTAGAAAGGGAGTTGTATTAACACACTACACTGAAATATTGCACAATTTGAAACTGCGAAGAACCTTTTTTGGTACAGGGCAATGCACTATTATCAGGAAAGACTATCACTTGGTGTTGTCATCCAAACACAGAAAGTACAACACATTTTTACATATCTGAGTACTTTTTTCTGTTTCCTAGAAGGCACTATATTACATATTAATCAGCTTTTTATTTAATATTCCTTGTAGAGAAACATTTTAGGTTTGGGTGAATTATTTTTAAATATCTGAGAAATTATGGTCATCTGATAATTACATGGAGGATTAATTTTTAAATTTAATTAGTTCAATTTCTAAAGCATTTCTAGGATGAGCTTTGGTTTGAAAAGCCTTTTTTCCTTCTCCCTTTGGAAGGAAGAAAACTTCTTGTCTAGCAGTGTATCTGTGAACTTGAAATTGGCTGTGAATGCTGACTAATGTGTTATCACTGTGATGTTTATGATTTAGTTAACTAATAGTTCAAGATGAAAAATAGCTGGTTGCAAAATCAAAGGTCTTGCAACTTAAGAGTGGTCTCTGCATTTTTATTCTGTGTTATTAAAAATAATTTTTTAGACAGTCAGGAGATTTTTTTTTCTCTCAGATTTTCCAAAGAAATATTAAGTTTGTATCCAATAGCAGGTATGTGGGAAACATCTCGTACTAGCTGGCATATTACTATTTAATAAGCTCTTCAATTCATGTATTAAATTCTTGATATTTCTGCTATAAATCCAAAAGTATAGGTAGCCTCTCATGACTTCATTAATAGAATACAGAAAAATAAGCCATTATTTTCATTCAATATGATGATTCATACAAAAAGAAGAAAGTACCAAAGACCTGGCACTCATCACTATACTGATTTCTAAAATAATAATTGCATTTTGAGTATTTCAGTAAGTATGGATTTTTGTAGCGTAGATTAGACTGCTTAGTATTTCACAGTGTCAGGTATTGCTGATGAAATTAGACTACAATATTGTGCAAAAGATTTATGTAGTCAACTTAAAGCTTTGTTACTGTGTTATTGCCTTTGTGGTCAGAAGCAGAGCCAGTGTGACTTTCCAACAATTGTGATTCCAGGCAAGTATGTACACATCAGAACATTTTTCCCAATATGCACCAAATAGCACTTGTAGGCTTTCCTGTTAATATACAAAAACCCCCATCATTTTACCCTTGACATAGCTGTAATGCATAAATATGTAAATTAAAATAATAAACTAGAAAAAATGAATGCATTTGGAAATGCTAGGAATGAAAAGCTGCATAAATGTCTGTGTTGTGTGAAAAGGGACTAAAAAATATCTACTATACTTTGTGGAAGCCCGATTTTGTTTTCCCAGTTCTTGGAAAAACATTAATATTTTATATTGTGAGTATATTTATAAATAATGTATAACTGCCTTATAAATTATTACTACTTCTTTTAGTGAAAAGCTAAGCATGAGTTACCCACATTTTTATAGACCAACAAGTGAATAAAATGCCTCATTTACTACAAAATGCATTTACTACTCATGTTTTTAAGCATGGTTTTAGGAGTAACTAGGAAATATCACTATGCTGTATACTATCCGTAAGTTCAGCCCTGAGTTCAGTCAGATAAAACAGAGGCTCTCTAGTTGACCAGCCTGGCAGAAATGTGTCTAATTTCAGTATCATAACACTGCACGGTGGTAGGCACATCTGAGTTGATTTCCTGCTGGCCACCTTTGCTCCTTCATCAGGCCAGACATTTTGGTGTGAGTTGTCCGACGTTAGTTTCTTTTTTCTACCTGGAAATTCTGACTGCAGAATTTGGTAATTATTCAAACTTGTTTGGGATGTTGGGGCCTGCCTCCGTCCTGCTGGAGGAGTTACTGCACAGCAGCTGGCACAGGAGTGACGTACAGCTGGAAATGTGTCACACCTCAGGAGGGGCAGAGTAAGTCTGCACAAACCTTCACACGGTGCATGAGCAGTCAACCTGACAGCTCAACGTCTTTTCCTAACGAGGCGCACACTGCTCATCTGTGCAGTGTAGAAACAGGGCCCTCAGCCTTCCTAGAAAACCTGAGCCTACCCTAGGCATCTACAGGGATGTGTGCGGCATCACTGAGCTGGAAGGGTTCAACAGGGCTTCAGGAAAGCAGGTGTATTCGCATGATCAAGCAGCCTCTACATGATCAAGGCCTACTCTCCAGGTCCACAGATGGCTAAATCTTCCTGGACCTAGATGTACTGCAGATGGTGGGGTACACAAATTAGCAGGTTTCTCTGCTGGTCATCATACCTCGGGTTTGCATGTGCCTATCTCAGATAATGAGACAACAGACTCTTAGCAGTAGACAATTCCTATGACAGGCTTTAGACTTGTTTCTCACCACTACCTTGTGAACATCCTGCAAAGGATCTGCTGCTTGCAGACAAGAGCTACCTTTATAACTGTAAAATTCTCCTAAGATAATGGCTTCTGTGAGTGGTAAACTCAATGCTCCCTTACTGACTGACAAACAAACAAATCCAAAAATACAAATCAACAGATTTAGCTGTGTTAGAGTTCCTACAAGTGTTTGTTAGTGCACAGTGAATGGAAAGGCACACAGACCATTTTGCACAAATGCTCCGTAGTGTAAAAAAACTTTAATTGCATCAAACAGATGACATGTTCCCAGATACAGGCTATTAATTCAACAGATGACGTTACTTTACACAGGGCCTTTTAATGCAAGGATTGTTTACTTGAGGTATTTAGCAGAAAATCTCATTTAATTGTCAGCGGATAATTGATAAAACCGTTCTGAAGCTCAATAACAATACTGATGGAGTAACAAGAACTTAGCTGGCTTTAAACTACATTTTGATCAAATCTGACCTTAGTTTTAACCTAAATATATATGATGAGCTATGATTTTTGAGGGGAAATTGACTAATAAGCCTTATTCATTTGTATTTGAAGCACCGCAAAATAGCATTTCCTTCCAATTTTTTTGAGAGGCTTAATGTGTCTTGAAATTTGTATCAGAATTTTGTGGTTCTGGTAAGTTAAAGAAATATAAAGAAAGTCCTTAGCTCAAGAAGTCTATCTTAGAAGTCCAGTTTCTAGGCTATTGCCATGCTCCATGGGACAAGCAGAGTATGCAGCAACGTGATGTATTAACAATGGCTGAAAGAAACTCCACATGAAACCTGTGCCTTCCAGAAACATTTCAGTCCAAGTGTTTACATAGTACCTGGATATATCCTAGCACAAGCTACCTACACAGATTGGATAAACAATTAAACATAAGTTGGAATCTTAATAAGGAGAAGAGCTGGCGTAAGCCTAAAAGATTGAGGAAAATAATTTTAAAATTCTCAACCAATATTTGTCTTACAGTAATGCAGAGTAAAAAAAAAATTGCTCTTCTGCTATTAATACAGCAGGTAAGTGATGCTCAAATAGATTTAAAATTTACAATGAAGTCAAATTCAAATAATTTATATTGAATTGACAACAGTCATTAAAAGGTTTGACCACACAAATGTGTTTGCTTCACCTCTGGACATCTATGTGGTACTCCCTATGGTCCCAACTAGCTCAGAAAGGCTAAGTGATAACAGAACATCATAAAATAGTCCAGATCCTTCATATTAGGTTACACTGAAATAACACCACAACTTGGGTCTTTTTCTAGGCATTTGTTTTCAGGAAACTTTTCGGAAACACCTTCTAATGTGTATGACACCTTTTTGGCTAAAATATCAATAGCAAAAGGCAGAGAGATAAGATCACCTGCCCATACAATCTGCATGCTCCAGTTCTCCAAATCACAGTTGCAATATGTTTACCACTAGAACAATTACATTACTAAGTGATCATAACTGGAAAAAAGAGAATGGATTTTGCTTTCACAGGATAATGGGAAAGAACGCTGGGTTTTATTACCCAGAAGTACAAGAACATCTCCCAAATGTCACTTCTAGTTCAAACCTAATTTCACATAGCTCCACTTTTTAGTCAGCTTTTCCTTTTCCACATCCCTTGTCTCGAGCATCTTCACTAGAGCAGAACCTCTTATTCCAGATATGCCATAGATAAGAGGGGTATTTCTTTTAGCCTTTCAAGAACTGTTACATAACAAAAGGAGAGAAACTTACAGATTAAAAAACAAAACAAAACAAAACAAAAAAAAAGAGAGAGAGAAAAGAGGTCAAAGTCATTCTACTCTTTTCTGAGCAGCTTTAGTAGTTTTGTGTATTCAGACATTAAGGGGAACATCCATTTTTTGGAGACTCATTACCAGTTCTATGTCTAAAGAAATCAATCTGATCTGGAAAGCCAATAAAAAAAAATCTAAGAGTATTTGCTGTGTTCTTGAAATTCACAGAACTAGAGGATTATGTGTGATTGAATGATACACAACCACTACTAATAAAAAGAAGCTCATAACAATTTGACTTATTTTTTCTTTTCAATTTAGTTTTTGACATTTCTACTATAGGCTTGGTGACTATCACAGAATCACAGAATTTCTAGGTTGAAAGAGACCTTTAAGATCATCGAGTCCAACCCATGTTGAGTTGGACTCGATGATCTTAACACCTCAACTAGATGATGGCACCAAGTGCCATGTCCAGTCTTTTTTAAACACATCGAGGGATGGTGACTCCACCACCTCCCTGGGCAGATGATTCCAGTATTTGACCACTCTTTCTGTGAAAAACTTCCTCCTTAATTCTAGCCTGTATCTCCCTTGGCACAGCTTGAGACTGTGTGCTCTTGTTCTGTCTGTTGTTGCCCGGAGAAAGAGACCGACCCCCAGCTCACCACAGCCACCCTTCAGGAAGTTGAAGAGAGTGATAAGGTCACCCCTGAGTCTCCTTTTCTCCAGGCTGAACACCCCCAGCTCTCTCAGTTGTTCCTCACAGGGTTTGTGTTCCAGGCCCCTCACCAGCCCCATTTCCCTCCTCTGGACGCGCTCAAGCGTCTCAATGTCCTTCCCAAACTGAGGGCCCAGAACTGGACACAGCAGCCAAGGTATGCCCTCACCAGTGCCAGTACAGGGGCAGAATGACCTCCCCGCTCCTGCTGGCCACACCGTTCCTGATACTGGCCAGGATGCCATGGGCCTTCTTGGCCACCTGGGCACCTGCTGGCTCATGTTCAGCCGACTGTCAACCAGCACCCCCAGGTCCCTTTCTGCCTGGCCTCTGTCCAGCCACACTGTCCCCAGACTGCAGCATTGCAGGGGGTTATTGTGGCCCAAGTGCAGGACTCGGCTCTTGGACTTACTGAACTTCATCCCATTAGATTCTGCCCATCCATCCAACCGTTCCAAGTCCCTCTGCAAAGCCCTCTGTCCCTCTAACAGATCAACACACGTTCCCAGCTTAGTGTCATCTGCAAATTTGCTAATAAAGGACTCTAAACCCTCATCCACGTCATCATAAAAATATTAAACAGAACTGGCCCCAGCACAGACCCCTGAGGGACACCACTGGTGACTGGTCGCCAGCTGGATGCAGCACCATTCACCACCACTCTCTGGGCCCGGCCATGCAGCCAGTTCTAAACCCAGCAAAGAGTGCTCCTGTCCAAGTCGTGGGCGGCCAGCTTGTCTAGCAGTATGCTGTGGGAGATAGTGTCAAAGGCCTTGCTGAAATCCAAATAAACAACATCTACAGCCTTCCCTGCATCCACTAGGCGGGTTACCTGGTCATAAAAGGTGACCAGGTTGGTTAAACATGACCTACCCCTCCTAAACCCATGCTGTAATTTCCTTTTTATTTTCTTGCTTCCCAAACACAATTTAAAATCACTACTATGAATTTTATTTTGTTTGGCTATGTTTTTTGCCTTTGTAGTTTCCATTCATTCTCCTTGGTCTCCTTGTTATGTTCACATCCATTCTGCATTCTTATCTTTATTATTTTCTTTTTGGTAGCCCAATCACATTTTCACTTCCTCTCTGTCTCCTTCTGCTTAATCCATAGTCTTCTTTTATCTCATCTTTGCTAGTGATTGTATTATTTTGTCCCAGTCTGTTCTCCTTTCTCTTCTGCTCTACCTTGATACTTTAATTTTCATGTCTATTTGTTCAGTGCTCCTTTCTCACCTCTCTAAATCTACCTACTGATGTATCTGCCATCCTGCCAGACCTGACATTGAAGAAAAATCTGTGGACCTGACACCTGGAGCCATATCTTCATTTAATAATAGACTGATCCTAAAAACTTCTCAAAAGGAAATTCATCATGGTAATGAGAAAAGATTTGTGGTATCTTCTTTTGATTTTTTTACTTGTCTTTGCAGAAGCATAAAGTTCAGAGTCCTCAGAAGAAATGTGACATGGGAAGGGCCTATGTAAGACTCTGCCCTGGGATTTGTGAGCCTTACAAGCATCCAAGCAACCACTTGGATAAAATGGCAATACATAGTTCAAAGCTGGCACTTCAAGTTCAAAGACACACACACACACACACACACACACACACACACACACACACACACACACTCTCACACACAGGAACCTTTGTGGATTTCAGTCAAAACTTACCCTATCTGTTCTTACAGTCAACTGCTAATTAGGGCAGCACCAGAGGACCTAACAAGTTTCCCTCTTGGAGCTCATCACCTGTAGGCAATTGCCCAAGAGACACAGGAGCAACTACAGTTTCAGAAATTCTCACATCCTCTCTGATCTCCCCTGATACTTTCCCTGGCTCCTTTGGATATGACCACTACCACATATTGTATGCAGCACTTTCAAAAGCTATAGAATTGTAACATAACCAAATTCTACATTACCTCGTATGACATATTGAGGTGCTTTTCCTTGTAATATTTTGCTTATTTTTTAACATATTTGTCTCTAGAAAATCTAGAAAATTATCCCTTATTCTCACCTGTTTCAGGAAACTACAATAGGTGAGATACAGAATAGCAGAAATTTGGCAGAAGTGGATTAATCCTAAAATAATGTTTCTTAGTTTTGCAGCTTTATGAATTCAAAAAATCTAAAACATCCAAAAATTAGGGAGCTGAAATCACCTGTACTCTTTTTCTTCTATATGAATCATATGAAAACACATGTTTTAAACAAACTGATCTGTTTAAAGTCAAGTTTGAGAAAGGAATTCATAGATCCACTTGCATGGATCTATTGAGTGCTTCAATAATGATTTGTAACCTTGTGCTTTGTCAACCCTTTATGAGATATGTTTGTCTTCAGTGTCTGATCAACAAACATCATGATGCTTTTCATGAAAAAAACCCAAGTTTCCAATCTCTAACAAAATCTGAAATGAGTCAAAACTTCAAGAAGTTCTGGGGTTTACTGAAATTTCACAGTAGTCAAATTTTTGATTTTGAAGCAGACTTCTTCTCCTAGAAAGTAGTCTGTACCTAGATATGTACTTATGAAAATGCATCTAGGACTGCACAGGACATGAAGGAAAAATCTGAATCAAATGAGAATTCCAATGCATTTGATGATGATGTAATGGTCAGAGAAGGTGCCAGTGATGACAGTTGAACGTCCCTTTGCCTCCCCAGCCCCCTTCATATATTCTCAGGCATAGGATGACAAAGGGAAGTCCACGGGTCACATGAACAGATACTGCTGACATATTATACTGTCTAAACTGTCTTCTCTACCTAATCAAATCACCCAGCTTTTTCTATCAATTTCTTATTCAGAGGTAATGTTTTTCTCACAGGCCTACCAAAACTCAATTACATTAACCAACTCTATAAAGAAGAAAGATTAAATACAAGGTCACAGGTTCCAATGCCTATTGCCTGTCAGTTTTTCAAACAACATACAGGTAGAGCAAGCCTTCAGGACCAAATGGAATGTTTAGAATGAGAATAACTGCGGCATGGTAATGAACAGTACAATTCTACATTTAGTCCTCTGTGGTCTGGGAGACAATTCCTCCAGAAATGCACTGCTCAAAGGAAGAGTATTAGTTGCACAGGGTGGATCTACACACCCTGAGGATTTGGTGTGGTCATCTTCTCAGAAATATTAACATGCTTCAATGTGTAGGAATGGACCTAGCAGTGTAAAGTGGTTCTTGCAAGCTCAAAAAGGCTATAGAGTATACAGGTTAAAAGATTCATAAAAGGTTGAAAAGTTTATGAAAGATACAAAATAAAGCAAACTACTTCAAACTTTCTGATTTTTTTTGAAGGGGTCTATTTCTACTTAAACACACACTGCCTTTACATCCTCTGGCTCAATATTCTTGTTTCAAATATGTTTTTGGTTACATATCCATATTTTTACATTATTTCTGGTTCTCCTGGAAATGGAATTGTTAAAAATCTAAGAAAAGAGCTTTTTTTTCTTTGCTTTTTTATTTTTTTCCAGATAACTCTTTCTGAAGAAGAATGTGGTAGCTAATTTTATGAAGAGAAAAGAGTTTTCAATAGCAGAAAAAAGTCTTCCCTCCTCATTAGCACAGCCTCGACTTCTGCTAGCTAGGTGACATTACATATGCTTGTTACACTCATTCCTCATATTAGTAAAGTCCTTGGGCTCATTTTGTTCTTTTCACCTGCCTCTTTCCTTCTCTGAGGCTATGTCTAATACTATAAAATGTCAGAAATCTAGCAAGTATAGGATCATCTTTTAAATCATTAGATGAAACGTTACATCTTCTTACATTTTAATCTGTGATGGTAGCTGTTAACCCCGATTTGAACATCACTGCTTTACTGACTGGACTCCATCTATTTCCAAAGCACATTGTAACAATTTTAAACCTCTGTCAGAGAGTTACAGAGAATGGAAAATTCTGGCAGTCTTCTGACGAAGATTTTAATATTTTGATGTACAAAGCCTTCAATATAAGTAAAATATCTGAATCTAAAAATGAAACGCCATTAGCAGGTGGTCAGTATATTTTCAAGACATTTGTCAGGTATGCAAATATCACACAAAGCTTTTTCTGCTCTTTGAACCTCTCACTACATTGCCATTTCCTGACACATTCCTTCCTAACACATGCTGAACACAAATTTTATTACTGACCAATATGTGGTATAAGACATGAAATGTACACAAAAGACAGACAATGATTGTATGTTTCACCAAATGGTCATGCACACACAAGAAGATGCCATGAGTGTGTGCTATGCTGCAGTGTGGTGGGCTATGCTAGCTTCTGTGTCATGTCCACATTCTGATTCTGCTGACAAAATTAGATGTGTTCTTTTAAAACGTTCAACATTCTTATTAATTCACAACACCTTTCATTCAAATTAAAAGAGTTCATACATGCAATGTGCAATGTGCAATGATCATTATATATATAAATAATCCCTGTCCTTGTCTGGCTCCTCTGCTCCAGTAAGAGCGCTCATATGAAGAAGGAAAGTAAGCATTTGTGATGCAAGTGCTTGGCAACCGTGCTGTAAGCTCTTTAAAGACTTGAGAATACTTTGAGCACCAATAAAAAGTCAGTTAACACCAACAACTATATCATGTGAAAGGAAGGCCATAGTGCAAACAGAAGGAATGAAATTAAATGAATATTATAAAACTGCAAACATGAATCTGGAGCCAAAAGGGACAAGCTTTAGGTAGGATTTTTGAAGATTCTGCAAGTGCTGGTAGAGGCCCTTTATATGTAATATGAAGTAATTCTAGATCACACTTGTTAATGAGAAAACATTGTTCTGTGTAATCACAAAATGAGCGAAACCCACGGCATGTCAACCTATTGGAATTTGTTTGAAAATGATTAACAGACCTCAGATCAAATGTATTATCTGAGTTGCTACATTGGTAATTACTCTAATCTAACCATCTGTGGAGTAGCAGGAATGAATATTTTATGACTTGTAGCTTCCAACGCACATTTTGTAGACAGATTTCTTTTATATTTCTGGTTCAAGGTACAACTGATGTGCCTATTGCATTACTCAGCAATGCTCTGCAGAAATGGTAATGAAGTACATCTTAGCAAATGACCAGACCATTCTACAGCTCTTTGGAAAAATAGTTTGCTAGTGTCCAGGAATGTTATAATTGCACAATTTGCAATAGGTAATCTCTAGTAATTACTTCATTTATTTCCTTTCTCTGTTTATAGATTACATCATCTGTTTGGTGACATACGAAATTCTTTTTCTGTATTGACCACTAGTACTTCCACAGGATGGGGAAAAAATAGACTAGCTGTACTTCCACATCTTGAGTGATCATAAGATATGCATTCATTTTGAAACCAGTGACCATACTGGTGAAAATTATTCTGTCTTTTTTATTTTTCTCCAAAAAGCTTCTTTGGAAACATTTCTTTGCACCATTGTGACCCATTAGAAAGAAAGTCTAAGTATACAATATTTTGGAAAAAGCAGTTGTAAAGGGTATAAAAAATTTACAATGTACTGAAGACTTCTCAGGCATCAGGGAGAAGAGAAAGAAAAGAAGAAAGTCCTTGTATTCATTCTGAATAAAATTTAGCATTGAAACATAGCACTTCAGAATGACTCCAACCAAGCAATAGTGTAGACAAGATGACATTGAGGGATGCACATGAACTTTAGAAAAAGAATAATTAAATCAGAGGCTGCAACATCATGGCAGACTGTGTCCTGAGGATGGATGCCTAATGACTTTTAGTTATTTTTATAAAGATAATCAATTAGACTTCATTGTTTTAAATGGATTTTAGGTCTCAAAGACAGTAAGGACTTGTATGATATTTAGGAAAATCAAGTCCAAACTTGAAAAATCCCACATAAATTGCAGTTTTTCTGTGTTAATTCTTAAAAGGCAATTCCAATGTAAATTATGGCTGTTCAGAGTATCTTTTGTTCTTGCAGAAAACCATATCCTTAGGTCATGGAGTTAGGGTTACAGTGAGTGCCCACTGTATGAATGTGAGGCACCAGCACACTCTTGGTGCACACGAAGCATGCCAGGCACTTGGGCTGCATTAGACCAGTGTCCCAAGTGTGGGCCCTTACCCCATGCTCACTCTTTCATCACTAGCAGGGCTGTAGCTGCAGCCCTGGATGCAGGTTTGGGCTACCCATGAATGATGAGGAGAAACTGGCAAGGATCC
The DNA here is from genome assembly GCF_027579445.1 of Ammospiza nelsoni. Lineage (NCBI taxonomy): Eukaryota > Metazoa > Chordata > Aves > Passeriformes > Passerellidae > Ammospiza > Ammospiza nelsoni. Next base: position 72,456,768 of record NC_080669.1, on the reverse strand, counting down.
AGAGGAAAGATGCATATACCTAAGGAGGAGAGTTCGAGACAGCAGTGCTTGTTTAACCTTTTGAAAAGGAGTCTAAGGAGTTATCCTATACCTGTTCTACAACCTGCAGTGATGTTAAAAAGGTGTCTGAGCCATATTTTTCTTGATAGGGTGAGGTTCTCTCAGGGGAAAATGTCCAAAAGTAGCAGTTTGTGAGCTTCAGATAACACGCTGGTTATCTGGGGATATCCCCCAACTGGGGCTGGGGAAAGTTTGTAAACCTTTTGCTGGAGTCCTTATAGATTGGAGTAGGTTGAATATTAATATAGGAGGAAATCAGCTAAATGAAGGTTGAATATTAATTACTGGAGGTCATCAGCCAAATGAAGCTATAGATAAACTTACTCAGCATTGCAAATACTTCTCTTTGAGAAGAGACTCACACTGGGGACCTTCAGAAGTCAGTTCCAGTCTATGTGTAATCTGTCATTCTACAGACAGCTGTGAGCTGTCTTGTGTCCAAGGCAATGAGACAAAGTTTAGTCTCTTGAGCAGTTCCAGAAGCAGTGAATCAGAAATCAGTAAACTGGCAGTGGTGGATTACATCAGCCTGACATGCCATGGATCCCTTCCTGCCATGGAACAGTATAAGGAGAGCCCAGAAATGGAAACACAGCTGCCCTCCAATTTCTGCATCTCCCTATCGAGCTGGGGCATTTTATTGTGTTAAAAATCTCTATACCCTTATCCTGACAATCTTCTGCTCATTAATGCAATATTTCTGAACACTATGGACTCCTTATTTCAATGTAAAAACTTTTACATGAGCTACTGAATTAACCATGTAATGCTATATAAATAAACTCTATGGCAGAGATAGTTACAAAGATATCTTTCCTTCCTTCCAGTGTATATCTTCAAGTGATCTCTGTTCCTTGAAAATTCTGCAAAAAGTCCAGGACCTAAATATTTTTTGAATTGGAAACCAGAAGCATTTCTGAATATTTCCTTTTGATCTTAAAACACTATTAGAAAAGTTCTTATTTTCAAAATTTCATGCTTCAAAATGATGCACTTTGAAATTCCAGGACTTTGAGACAACTTGAGGCTCACTTCAAGAGATGGTTGCTGGGCTGTGTTAAAATAGTCTTCCTTTGTGAAAATAAGAAAAACCTGTGCTGAGCATTAAAGCATCAAATTAACCTCCAGGTAGTTGCTCAGCTGAGTGACTCTGCGCTGAACTTGCAGGCTCAGGGCCACAAATGTCACTTTCTGCTTTTCCAAAAACTATTTTTTAGTTCCTGAGTATTTGCTGAGGACAAAATAAGAGCAATACAAGTGGTAAAACCTAAAAAGGTAGTGGAAAACAGAATACTCGATAAAATATTTTCCCTAGTGTTCGTAAGGGGCATAATTGGAGATTCTTCTTCTTCTTCCTATTATTATTCCTGTTCTTATTCTTATTTTATAGTACACTGATTCAAGACATTGGATACTGCTGAATTACTAATAATGATGCCATATTAGGAATAAAAAAACCTAAGACTAACAGAATATTTAAGACTATCTGACATATTTAATGATCCAATTTAGTCTTAAATTTTATAAAAGAGACTGCCACTACTGTAGTCTATATGAAGGGAATGCCATTTTCTGAGTCTTTAATATATGAGAACAAGTTTAAAGCTTGAACTATATGTGACCCCAAATATCCAGCAGAGCTATCACTGCACTGGAAAAAAACAAAGTTAAAGCAAATGAAAACAGATAAGAAGAAATGACAAGCCTAGCGTGTCAAACTCAGGCAGGCTTAAAAATAAGAATAAAATCTACTTTCAGCACTACTGTTGAGGGGCAGGCTGTGAAATAAAAAGTTATCAATTGTTTACGAGTTCCTAAATCTGTTCTGTTTTCTAGAGCAGACTCTCTTTTTTAGTGATTAACTAAAAATTGCACCTTTTTCTGAGCCTCTCACAAAGAAAATTGTGATGCTGTCAGTATTTTTCCTCACTCCACATGCTTGCCAGTGGAATATGGTAAGTAAAGACATACATGCATGGCTGCACAGACTCCCATTTGGATAAAAATCCCTTGGCAGCAAAGCCCAGTCATGCACAGGATGGAGGATCTACATTGCTCTGCTATAAATAAGGGTAAAGAAAAGCATCAGAAATTGGCCATCTGTTTGGCTGACCCAACAAGGCAGGTGGTCTTTCTCATCCATATGGTCAACTTCCTAATAACGAGAGTGTGGGCAGGACTCAGTCACCGTCTTTTAAAGCAAAGAAAAACAAAACATTGCAGAAGCATTCTGGATGCCACTGAACCAAGATGTACAAATCTTATTGGCAGGCTTCTTTTTGAACAATTTTTTCACGTTTCTATTTTGAGGAAGTGCTGTGAGATCCAAGTATCTTTGTGTTTATAAGAGAGAAAGGGAGCGAGTGGTTAAATGGTGGACAGTCTCTGTCACAGAGGAAAGTGAAAAAGGAGGGTGCTTACTTTTGTTTGTGGGGCATACTGCAGAAAGAAACCAGAGTAGAGAAGTTCTTAACTTTTTTAGATGTTTGAAGAAGTCAAGCAAGCATTTGACTTGAACCACCAAAGTTTATAGTTTCATCCATCACTTTTTAAAAGATAAGCCTCTTGACCAAATCTGAATTTAGTTAAATCTCTCTAAAGAGATTTATTTTTTAAGATAAGATTTTACCACCAAAATGTTGTGATGTAAACTATAAAAGCTCACATATTTCTTTTAAATGCCTTCAAAATAACTGCTGTTTATGCCACAATCTTATGTATTTTCATGATATGCCATTTATGGCATACAAAAAAAAAGTGCCTTTTTGCTGCTGGTCAAGCAAGGATTAGATTACACCATCTTCATTTTCTAAGGAAGCTCCCAGGCATGCACCCACTGCTTATGGTGCATGCATTTTGTGCATATCTATATAGTACTCTGAGAAAAAACAATTTAACTGTGATAGCCTAAAAACAATAAGCCTGTAGTGAGTGGAGTTCATGCAGTGCTGTTGAAGGCTGTAAGTGGAACAACATTTTAATTTAAAGATTGTATTCATCATACAGAAAACTTTATCAAGCATGAAGAGCATTCTGATTTATGTTCACCCAATTGTGCCTGCCTGTAATTCCTTGGCATCTGATGTCTGAGAGCTAAATGCTTTTCCTAGTCTCATTCCAGTTTCATGTACCTATGTCACAAAAAGTTTCACCCTTCCCCAAAATTGCATGTTTCAATATTAGCAGAAAGGCTGCATATGATCACTTTTGAAAAACTAGATCTGTTTTATTCCTAAGGAAATCTAACGGAGGCACAACACTGATGTTAATTTGCAAGACCAAAACATTAATTGAAATTAAGTCCCCATCTCAAAGCATGTGTACACTACATCAAGCATCAAGCGTGGGTACACTACATAAATAATAATGTTAGTAGTGAGATATGATATTTTATTTTATCCATGCACAATGCTTACTTAGGTGATTATTTTTTCTTTTAGGTATGAAAGTAGTACATGAAAAGAAAAAAAATATAACTTTGAGAGAAAACTGGGGCTTCAGTCTGGTCTGATGTGATATCATCAGAGTTGCAAAAGATGAAGTGGAAGGAACACCTAGGTTCATAACTCAGCTTCTGGCTTTGGCTAATGACAGCTGCCTAGAAGAAACTAATAAACACAGTGCAAAGGTACAGCAGCACTTTTATGGAACACTCTCACTGCCTATAAATATCAGTGTTTCTTCAACCTGGAAAACATTTTTAATAAAAAACTCTCCCTTACATTTTGTTACCCGTTTCTGTAACTGTACTAATTTCACCTTATTCTATACTAAATGAAGGAGAACCTAACTGTACAAAGTTCTAAGGAAGAGAGGCTACCCAAGACCTCAGCGGAATCTGAAACTTAGCAAATACTGCTTGAAACTTAGCAGAAACAAATCCAGTTATTTCTGCTGTGCAGTCTAAAACACATTGCACTCTTAAATATAATTTTATTTTCTTTGTTCGTTATTTGCTTTCCTTAGATCATGGTCACAATAGACAGTAGAACCACTCCCCCAAATGTGCAGAATTATTGCTTCTTTAAACTGAGTGGTTTTTGCAATTATAAAGCAGTACAAACAACATGTTACTCACTTGTATTTATCTTCTGAAGTGAAATGTGCTTTTCCAGGTGTCTACGAAGCTTTACCTCTGCTCCATATTTACCAGTAGTACCATTGTCAGCCAAAATAAAATGAGAATGCATGCTGTTGAGCACTGTCAGCTTGCTCATGGGATTGGACATCGTCTGGTATGGTCGGACCACCTGCATTTTAGAGACAGAGGAAAAAGAAGGTACACTTAACAGAAGAGCGTCTGAACTAAATAAATTACAAGATATGAGCTGACAAGATGAAACAAAAGAAAAAAAAATCAAAATTAAAGTACTGCACTTGAGTACTACTGTCTTTTGTGTGTAAAGTAGAAAATGACCTTAACACTTCCCTTTCAGATGCAGACGTGGCTTAAAGGTTTTCCATGGTAATCTGTTTCAATAGTATCAATGTTCACTGCTTCCTTTAAAATCCAGCTAATGCTCCAAAGGTCTGGGTGCCTACACACACACTGTACACCCTGTCTGATGCTGACTATCTGGACAGCTGGTGTAAAATCTCACCTTGCTCTGACCAAATTCTTTGATTTGTCCTTCACAGACCCCACCCAGCATCATGCCTCCAGTGCTGGCTCATGCAGAACCACCAGCACAGGAGATACACAAATACAGGTGAGTTCCGCTCCTGGAGAGGTGTCTACATGTTATTACATCCCATTTTCAATTTTCTTGGAAAAACTATTGGCCCACTCCTAGCATCAGTGAAAGGGCAGTTGTGTGTGTTGACAACAGCTCTAAAAATTTTCTGTTCAATGGGGAGCTTGCTTCACTTCCTTTGATTTGACTTCATCAGGAGAAACTGTGCAGCAGACTGAGTAAATTGCCACAGAATTATCCCACTCATAGCTACCAGACAGACCAAATAATAGCATGGGGCCACATATGGCTGTCAGCTGCTTTGGTGGGTGTCTATTGACATAAGCAAGACTGTGCTAACACAGCAAAAGAATTGGTGTTGTGTCAAGGCATTCTGACTGATACTTCAAAGGTTTTCTAGCAATACTATTCCTTGCCTTTCTTATGTATGTCTTGTCCTTTTGGAGAGACAAAACAGAAAATCCCTAAAATGAAGTCCTAGTTGAAGAAGTGATATAAGGACTTGTTAGAAAACTCAGCTGAACTATCCTTCATTTGCAAGGAATTTTTTTCAGACTTCTGATATCATTAAGTTTTCAGATCTAGTGCTTTTAATGCACAAATATGTACACTCAAAATCTGACATAGATGCTTGCAGACAGAAATATAATAGGTTATTGATTTATTCCTAAGCTTTTCTCTCTCTGTAATTCTAAAGACATCTCCAGTTGAGACACAATTCTTTAAAAATAATATGTATTAGCAATTCTTTAGCCAGAGATCTCTCTCTATATATTATTTTCATTTGCAAATGTCTGTCTAACTTTGATCAATTCTTAGCCAGCAAGGAGAAATACACAAACTTCTTTAGCTGTTATAAACTGTCATGTAAAGGGTACTCTGTAAGCTCTTTGTCCTGCAAAAGGAGGGAATAGAAGACCTGGAGGGCAGCTGGCCAACAGCATGGGAGTGCACTACACTCTGTGAGAACAGGTGATAGCTCTGGCTCAATTTTTTCTAATGCTGTTTCTTTAGGTAACCCATTCATAGCAATTTATTCTACAGCTGCATATGACTCAGCAAATATCAGTACACTGCTAAAAACCTTCTAACTGTGACATCTTGATCTGCAGCTCCAATGAGCTGCAGTACTGAAGCCTTCATATATTGGCTCAGTAATGCTGCTGCAGGACAGATTAGGAAGCTATGCTTTTGTTCTGCACTTAGGTACAAGGTGAGTTACATTATTAATAAATTTAATGGATGCAAAAATGAGACTATAATTATTTTCAATTGAATTGTTCACAGCATGCACAATTCAACATCTGAATTATTTTTTTAAAAAATAAATTTTTCTTAGACCACACTGTGAGACTTTTCCTGAGAAAAGGGTAAACAAAATCTTCAGGAAGTAAGAACACACTAGGCTTTGAGCTACTTCCTTGAGGTTACTTGCTCTTCCACAACGCTCAGCAGATTTGTGACTTCTGACTCTTGCAGTTTCCATTCCTCTGTTTTTTTTTTTTCAATCCCTTGCATTTTACAAGCAATTTAAATAGTTGGGAAAAGCTATGACTTTAAGCTGTGCTCTCAGCCTCTTTTTACAGATATAGAATTGCATGACAGTTTGGGCTGGAAGTGACCTTAAAGACCGCTCACCATGGGCAGGGACACCTCCCACTAGACCAGATTGCTTAAAGTTCCATCCAACCCTGCAACAAGAATAGGGAGAATAGGGAATAATGTCCCTTGACATCTTCCTCTGTGGAGATGAAAGGAATAATTTGTGCTCAAGACAGTCTCTCCAAATAGAGTTTAATGAATGTGACAGCAGCCATGCCATGAAGCAGTATTCATGCTGCATGGGCTGAGGGAATTCTGTCAATAGGTAAGTGGCTGGGCTGACCCCAGCCCTTGCCTTTGCACCCTGAGGTGGCAGCGAGCTTGAATGAGAAGCATTGCTGATCTCCTTAGATTCTCTGCAGGCACATGACACTCAACACAGAAACTTGAAAAATCTCTCAGGGTAACTCACCATGACAACGAGCCTGCAAGTGCCCTGTGAACCAGTGCATGAATCTGAGCAGTCTATGTGGAGGCAAAGAGTTTGTGACAAACAGTGAGCTCAAAGTAGTGATGGAAAAAGAAAGAGATGCATGCCTTGCTTCCCAAGGAGCGGCAGCTGTTGTTCAAATCAAGCCATTTCTGCAGCCTTGTTCCTCTGGAGCATACCAGGGAACGGAGTAGATCCTGATTTAATGCAGAGGTTCCAGGACCTTTTGGTTCATGCTCAAAAATTCTCCACATATGCTACAAATATGGCAGTCTGTATCTTTGCCCATGGTCTCCTACTGAGGTGACTTGGAATTAAACCCAAATGAGGACTGAACAGACCCTGAAAATAGAGACATTCATACTACAATGACTTACAAAGTGAACTCTTTTAGAAGGGAGAATGGTTCAATGTGTAGGAAGAAACTTGTTTATAATCACAGTTTTCTACAAGACTGAGCAAGCCACTTTGCTTTCTCAGTTCTATCAGAAGATATGGGGAAATAAGGCAACTAACTCCCTTGTGTCCTTTGTTTCTAAATTAGAATCTGAGAGTGTTAAGAATTGCACTATTTTCTTATATATTGCTTTCACAGTACTGGAGTAAGACATGTATCTTTAGGGATCTTTAAACATCACAATATAACAAATAGCTAACAGCAATAATATTTCCTTTAACTTGGTCAGTTTTCTTTACGACTCTGAGGAAGTCCCCCAGGATTCCCAAAGGCTGACTGACTTGGAAGGGCTGGTAAACACAATTAAAGCCTTCAGCTCTGGCTCCTGGATCCATAAGGCTGAGGCATTAGCAGAGGAGCACCTCTGCTGAGCACAGGGAGGCCACACGTGCTGGGGCACCTGCAATGACCACAGCTCCCCCTCTGCACCCCCTGGCCCTCCAAAACCCATGACCACAACAGTCTTCTGCCTCTATCTGATGCTGGAAGGGTATGTTTTCATAACTCTTCAGTTCTGATCATAATTTAACTAGACATAGTGCATATAGGCATAAATCCACACTGATGCCAGAGTTCATCAAGTCTTTTACTACTGGTAGACTTTTCCCCCCCCTTGTATAATCCTTTGTGGCCTTTGTTCCTTGCTTAATGATGATTCATTTTACATGCTGAGGGTACTATTTACATTTCCCCTTCTCGGTTCATTTCACAGCATTCACCTCTAATGAGCCAGTCAATATAGCACACTTTGATTTTTAAAAAGCTTCCAAAACAGCTTCCTCACCAAATGCTTCTAAAGAAACTGCATGCATTCAATAAGAGAGAAAGTCCTTTGAGGCATAAGTAACTGAGGAAAGCTGGGGGGAAGCGTGGGAAAACAGTGAGAAGGAAAAGGTAATTTTTGTGAAGGCTCTTACTAAGAAGATTTAGTGACATAAATGGCCTACCTCAAGCTGTGTAATATTCTGTTTGACATAGGTGTAAGGGATTTGGAATTGATTAGAGGGTGAAAAGCTTACAAATATTTCAGTGGACTAAAGTCTTCATAAAACAGGCTGATGAGGTAATTAAATGGAAGATGAAATTTGATATCAGTAAGCATAAAGCAGTTTCATTACATGTGCATCAGAGATGGATAAAACCAGAAGTGCTTCAGCATTACATCATGCCATTGATCAATAATTTCATAAAACTATTTCGGCCAGGAGGTTGAGAGAATAAATTTTATGTTGTCTATCAAAGGTAGAGTTTGAAATATTTTTGTCTTAGTGATGACCCTGTAATTGTAACCCTACTGACATACTTGTGTCTGCCTTAATAGAAAACCCTACTCAAATTAGTTCTAACTTTATATTAAACTTTTTTCATTTTGTATCTGATGATCAGAGTAAGTTTTAAGTCTTTTATGATGTAATCAGAAAGGCTTTTTTAAAAAAAAAGTTGTTTATTTTAAAATAAAATTACCGTAAAACTTATTGGTTTCCTGATAAATTGGAAGGATATTTAGAGGAATGCATTGCTTAAAGAAATCAGAAGTCAGGGGAGTTGCTCCACTTGGCTGGAACATCTGGGAAATCAAGGGTATTTTTAGCTTTTTCTGCAAAAGAAGGCTCCAGATTCCCTTAAACAGGCAGTGACTGCCTCAGAACTGAGGTAAGTTTGCAACAGGAGGAAAAAAGTAATAAAGGAATAGAGATGTTTGAAAATTCATGGCTAATTTTAGGTTTTTCTTAACTTTGTTCCTCTTATGTTTCCAGAACCCCATGCCTAATCACTAAAGACTATATATTTGAAAATGATGTGTACATTACGCTTCTTTAAGGAGATACAACACATCCTTGTGATTATCTTTTCCTGCTAATTACCTTCTGCACTGCACCTCAGAAGAGCTCATTGGTGACTCAGTATTACTGTGGCAAAGTCTCATCATGCTTTTTTTTGGGGTATTAGAGCACAAAACTCCATGCTAATAGACTTCCCCCTAAGAGTTGCACTTTCATAATGGATTGCAAAAAATTCCAGTTGGATAATTTTCTTTATAACTTCATTGTAACTCCCCTGACTTAAGAGATACTTGAATCTTCTTCCCCTTCCCAACTTGGACATGGATACAGAACATACAGAGAAGAATGTGTTAGGCTAATGAAGACCAGGAAGAAGTTCTTCATGCAGATTTAAAACTCCTCCACTCACAGTTAGTCACTAGTTCTCAGACAGATTTCTCAGGAATGAACCAGAAGAGAGAACAAAATAGGTTCAGAAAAGTTTCAGATAACAAATAACCAGTGCAGACGAACTATTCATTCCTTTAAAAATTGAGGAGTTAATCTTACTGTATTACAATATTAAAAGAGAAGAATGGTGTGAAAGAAGAGGAGAAACACCTGGCCCTGTCCTTCAGAAAGTGGCTAAAGGTGAATTATTTGAGGTCGCTCTTATCTACAACACCCAATAGGATCTTTCAAAATTACATCAATAAAAATTTGTGGAGGGAATATATTCTAAGGAGGATAGCCTGAAATTTTGAATTTGAATTGAAACCAAGGCATTATAGTATTGTTTGAAAATAAGCCAGATTTCAAGTTTTGCAATCAGTATTTTCTTAAGCACCTTTCTGGGTTCATAGAGTTCTAAGGATGAAGCTTTGATATATTTTTAAGAACAGCTTTTAATGAATTGCCCTGATAATTTATTTTTAAATAACATACAGTACAGAATTTTTAATGCTGCCATGGCAAAACCTGCCATCAACCCTAATGGAAAATCTGTGTATATATTGACTTTTTGCTGCAGATAAGATTTCTAAGAGAAATTGCTAAGTGAGGGATGGAGAGGACAGGAAAAATAACTGGAAGATTTATAGATATTGGAGGTCATCCATGTCTATATAGGTCTTACATCTTTGCCGATCAGATCCTCTTGGTTTTCCACAATCCCCCAGGGAGCTATACCGATGGTGCAGATCTTCCCTCGAGATTTTGAGGCATGATCTTTCAGGGCATCTCCAACATGCCGAATGACCCCTGGCAAAGAAGGAGCATAAAACAGAAATTCATAATTATGTCTTTTTCGTTCATTATCACATGGATTTTGTATAGACCTGTTTTTTTTTAGGGAATACCTGTGCCTATTGTTACAATTAAGTAAAACTATGAATACAGTCCTATTTCTTATTATTAATTTCCTTGAATCTATTTTATTGAATCCAAAAATTACTAAATGAAGTAATAGGAAAAAATACACAGCTTTAGAAAGAAGAATGGAAATGCTGACTGTTCACTGCCGCTTATTTGTCTGCACTTGTGCTCATATGTGCATGCAAGCATTTGTGTATTTCCAGGCACAGAAAGAAGCATAGGAATTAATTGTGCTCCCCGCCCCCCAACTCCCTCAGAAGTGCAGCTCGTACACAAATGCTCCCAATCAGGGATGGAAATGTGAAAACATCATTATGCTACTCTGTGATGAAGCTATTCTGCCACTCTTTCCAAACAAACTCAGTCACCTGAGATAGCTCCCAGCAGAGTATTAGTACCCACCCTGGGAATCAGTGAAAAAACAGAAATTAGTACAGAGAGAATGGCTACTTCCCAGCATTCTTCCAAGGGCTTCTTGCTTACCCTAGACCAGCTTTGGCAGTGTTTCAGTGGTATCTCTGTGCAAAGGACAAGTGTCATTTCTCCTTTTTTTTTTAAATTAAATAATATTTTAAATTATAATTTAAATATTTTTAATTATTAATTTAATCTACGTATTAACAACTATTTTTAGAATGTGGCTGCACTGAAGCAGACCCGTGGGTTTGCTGCAGATGGTATCTGATTTTCAATTGCTGAGTTTCCATGTTGTTTAAATTTCACTATTTCAAGATGACCAGATAGAAATAGGATTGTTAGGATTTTGGTTTTAGTTTTCTGAACTGTAAATGACTGTAAATGTAAGAAAACTCCCCACAACCTAACGCATCCTGTGTCCTTGAGTCTAGTATTATTCCTGTAGTGGAAGGTTAAAAAATCCCAACCCTGTATACCTGCCATCAGCTATGAACTAAGCTGTTATCCAACAGCCTGAAGGATTTGAAGCAGAAAATCTGCCCAGACTTCAAAAATTTATCTTGTTTAGAATAATCAATTTTCAGCATGACATGAATATTCAGAACAACATTCATGTTTATAGCCAGGTATGCTCTGTCTCTCCTATGTCACTGATTCTCAGTCCAACAGGAGTATTTCAGCACATTTCAGTTATAATTTTCATTAAGAGAAACTCAATTTTAATATTCATCTTCAACAAAAGAGACTGTACCAAGAAATTCTCAGATTTTATGATTTCACAAATAATTTTCAGCTATGCAGTTTGAAAACCTAGAAATTGAGAAATCAACTGCTTTCCTCCAGAAATTAAAGACAACAATGAGAGATTACTGACATTGAAAAATTTCTTTTTAAATAGTTTGTTTTTAAAACAGCAGAGAGACACTTGCACTACATTGTTTTGTCTAGGAAAAGCAGTCCTTTCTAACAGCATTTATGATGACTTTCCTGGTTCATTTGTATTGTTTTGGCATTTGCAAATATGAGGATTTGAAAAACAGTAGGAAGCAGTTATGCATTTGCCAAGTACAAGTGTTATCATCTGTCCTTTTTTTAAAAAAAATCTATATTTTGATTTCTACAGTTGCTGTGGTAATCAACTGCATTAAGTGTACAACACGTACACTTTTCTGATGTTATTTTAACATAAAGCTTACATCTATCTTTCCCATCACCATGACAAGAGTGTCTGACAACTAATATAATTACCACTAGATTGCACAGATCAAATTTAATCTGATTTTATTCTTTATTTTAAAGAGATATGAGGCATATTACATTTGTGTCTATTTCTCTAACACTCCAAAAGCTATGCCTCTTAGCTTTCTTCAGGCACCAAGCCTGCCAGAATTCAAAAATTCTTTGGACAACATTCACAGACACATGGTGTGATTCCTGGGGCTGTCCTGTGCAGGGCCAGGAGCTGGACTCTTTGGTCCTTGTTCGTTGCTTCCAACTCAACATATTCTATGATTCTGTGCTACTTGTAGTGCTGCTGTGATAAAACTGAGTACTGCTTTAAATCTGATGTGCTCTGAAAACCAAGTCCAAGATTCCTGTTAAGCATTTATATTCAAATATGTAGGAGTTGATCCACCATGCACTAAAATTAATGATAGAATGATTACATTGTTTTTCAGAGACAATAACAAGATACACTCTTACTAAAGTAAAAATTATAGCTTTGTTACTGCAGCAAATGAGAATGACAAAAGAATTTACAAGTTCATGTCCTAGCTCAAAACCTTTTGCAATTCTCTGTAGCAGAACTTTTTTGACTTTTCCCCGAATCTCTCCCCCTTTCTGCCTCCTCCAGGGAGGGTAACTGAGATGTCAATGCCACAATTTTCTGTCTAGGGATCTATGTTTTGCAGCTTATTCCCAAAGTGTACATGCTGTCTACTAGCAGTGCTGGGCCAGCTGCTGTCTTGCATCTCTGGGACACGTGTTTGGTGTATCACAGATGCTCTTTGACTAGAAATGGCAGATATAGCTCTTGATGAAAATGTAATAGCAAAAAATTAGGTTGAACTCTCTACAAGTAAGGAAGAAGTTTCCCACCACATCCAAAACCCAGAACTTTTTTCCTTTAATGCTTTGGGTCACCTGACTAAATAAAACACATGTCCTTTCTGGATGAAAGTGTTTTCGGTTTTGTGTAATAAGAGCTGGACTTTGACTAGTAGTCCTTCCATGCAGCTTACAGCTGACCTTATAAAAGTCTTCCTTGGTGATATACTAATACAATTGCCTTGCAGAAGGTTTTATTTTCAGCTCCAAAGTGTGCTTTTCATACTGTAGTGAACCTTTTATTCTGTTTTATACCTACCAGCTGCCAGGTTGGTATGAACTTTGCATTTTCTTGTTTTCAGATAGTACAGAAATTACTAAAAAATAAAACACAGAATGGCTTTCTAATGTCATAATTCCTACTTTCCCCACCTTTTTTTGTGACGAAGTCTCTTAGATGCCACTGTGCTTTTTTTTCAATGTTGCTCTTACCTGTGTTTACTCCTCCAGTGAATATCCATGCTCCAGTTGTCATTGCAGCCTTAATAAGTCCTTTTCCAAAGACCTGTTTGAGTTTTGGCTGAAGTTCAAAATTCTGAAGGCCCCCATGCACAGAGATGAGAAGTTTGGGGAGCTCAAGTTGCCACTCTTTGGTCATCAGATGCAGAAGAAGGTCAGGCTTTGTGTCAAAAGACACACGTACATACTGCAGGAACAAGGGCAACAGTAGAGAGTAGAGAAAAGAAGATTGGTTATACCCACTGGTTTCTAATGTATATTATCTGTGCCCAAGAGATCACTTTATTGATGACAAAACCAGTAACTATTTGCTAACCTGATGATTTGTTTCCTAGTTGAGAAACAAGGAATAATGGAACACTAGCACTTCACAGGCTGGACAATTTTCTTTGTTTAGGAAATTAAGAAATTAATTGTTTTAAAAACCTTAGTAATGTTTGAAAGATTAATGTTTACAATTTATAAATGCAAAAGCTGGACCAAAAATATAAGAGGTCTGCCAAAGGTGACCTAGGTAGTCAGGGTCACAACTGTATTAACTTACACCTCATTTTCAAATTACTGAAGTCAAACCCTCAAAAGGTAAGAAATAATGGATAAAACCCCATTCTTCAAGCACACATAGGTTTAAACTGAGCAAAACTACCAAACTGATACTTTCCAGATGAAAGAATGCTAACTATGTACAATTTCATGATCTTGCCTTAGAAAACTCTAGATCCTAAAAGAGCTGTGAAACAAATTTTTGCATTTCCAGTTGCTGGCTGTTCTGCGCTACACATGCAGCAATTTGTGCCAGGGGAGATCATACCCATCTGTGTGTGCTCAAAGATAACAACTGCATTCAAAATTCTTACAGCACTATTGTGTTGCACAAATACATGTCTCTCTCTGTTACAAGCCTTTCTCCTGCTCTTTCTGTTGCTGTTTCACAAAGCCCATGACAGGGCACGTAATAATTTTTTGATTTCTAGTTACGTACCAAAAACGGGAAAAATTCTTTCTATATTTGCTAAGATCTGGAAGACCCTCTTAATAAAACAAAATAGGTTGCAGAAAGCACTCGTCTGTCAAACTTCTGATTGAATCAATACCTATAGAGCAGCTTCAGCAGTCTTTCCCTTGATGGGTTGTCAGCACAGGCATCAGGTGCACGCCTTGGTGTTCAGCCTGTGGAATAACTTATCCTAATTTGTTTAATGCAACATGCCAGGTAGTATAATATCCATACATATTTTGTTATAATTTTGTCCCTTTTTGACACATCTAATCAGTATTTCTTGCCGAAAGTTCATGATCTTTTAGCAAGAAAAATAAAAATAATAATAAAAACATATGATAGTAAAGTGGTTTCCTTTCTAGTTGATTAAGAAATAAGGACCTGACATTTTCCAGAGGAAACTACTAATAAACAGTATTTTTTGCAAGAATGGGTTGTTGCACAGTAAACATCTACTGGTAACATTTCTGGAAGCAGAAGCCTGTTTGCACAATTAGTTGCGGGGGAGTGCAGCCAAACTGAAAGCTGATTAAGAACTTGGGAATGCACATTCACCCCAGTGAATGTTGAATAATGTTCTCTGCAGCAGCCAGGGAAACCCACAACAGCTACTGGGCATAAAAACACAGTGTTCATGTCTGTCAAGCTCATTAATATAGATGAACTGCCTCCTCAGTAGCTACTCGGGCAATTTCCAGTGTGAAATAAAATCTTGTATGGCACCTGATCCCACTGACTAGACTGAGACATTAAAAGTTTTTAAATTGGGATTTCAGGGTTGTCAAAGTTTTAACACACCAGAGAGTGTGGAATAAGAAGAATGATCCTTTTTCCCCTTTTCATGTCTTAAGGGAGATTTGAGGCTGCAAAGGGCACCTGGAGGTGTTCACAGACAGCATCCTTCATGGGGCCAAAATGAAAACTCTGTTGGTCAAACTACAGAGCCTCTGGTTTGGAATCACTGGTACCTCACTCTGCTTTGTGGTGAAGACAGACTGCAAGTCTTCAGAAGATAATTAAGGTGAATTCATACTGGTAATGGCCATATGTTGAAAATATGTTGAAAACATGCCGTTGCATCATCTGGGATGATGCTAAGATGAAGGCACAAATGGCATTAGATGTGTATTAACTAATCTGGACAGTGACTACGTTTTTCTTTGTTTTTTTATTCTTTAGATTTTTAAAAAAATACCTCAGAATGTGTGATTTCACTGTCCCTACCTTCTTAAGTCTGTGTGTTACTCTTCTTATACATGAAGACCTCTGAATTCCAATAAATATAAATCTATAAAGTGATTACAAAAGAAGTATTTTCTTGCATTTATTTGAAATGTAGACAATTTGTATTAGAAGCAACTGCTTGCTTTTTATACTACAAGAAAATCCCCTTTACACTTAGTATAATTTTACTTTACAAAGTGGAAATTTAATGAAAAATAAATATCTAAGGTTCTTTCATGTAAATTAAAATTTAAATCAAGTAAGATAAGATTTAGTGGTTTAGAAGTTTTTGGTAAGGACGCCAAACATGATTTTTCTTTTGTACACAGCATTCAATTTTTATGGCTATTTGAAAAATTTTTCTCTTAGAGAAGGAATTTTTAGTTTGGCATACTTGAATTTACTCTTTTGCCATTACTTAATAGGTTAGCTATAAGTAAAAGAGAATTCTTCTGCCCTATTTTTAAAAGTTTACATTAAGTTATAAATCTTACCTTTAAGGCCACTTTAGCCTGTAACAAAAATTCTTGTCTTCCAATCTTGTAATAGAATATTTATTGCTATCAGATTTTGCTTAGAATGTTAATGAGTATTTCTTTTGTTTCTGAATTCTCTTGCTATAGCCTCTGGAGGTTACAATTTGATATAAAGATACAAAATTTGAATCTAAGCCAAACCACTATGCTGTTGTGCTATGAACTTCCATGCCTGGGGTATCTGTCAGCTGTAGAAATTACCAGTTCTAATGGGGAATGATTTAGCCCTTTCTTTATGGGAGAAGTATATGGACAGGATGCAAGAATTCAGTTTTTATGTGTTGGCAAATCAGAGCAAGTTAGGAAGCAAAAGTACAGTTCTGAATCACAAACCCTACAGACTGGCCCGACTGGCATCAACACAGAATGAGAAAGGACAAAGCATCAAGCTCGAGCTGCAATGCCCATTTCATCCCAGACCAGCACGGTGGTAGTCAGCAAGGGTGCATTTGTTGTTTCACTTTTTTTGTCAAGTGTTCTCTAAAACATACCTATGCCCACCACCAGTCAAAAGGCCAGACACTTCCAAGTTCGACTCCAGTGCTCTAGGGCAAAAGTCAAAGCTCCTGAGAAAGAGAATTACTACTCTGGTACTTAAGCACAGCTGTCTCATTAAAGTACTTGGTGAACGATTGCAGATGAGACCATCAGTGAATAAATTAAAGAGACTCAGAATTTTGTTGTATTTCTGAAAGTAAATCTATTCAGACAACATTCTGTGATCTGAATTCTAACACTGCTTCTATGTTTCTTTTTGGTAACTTAAATAAGTTTCTACCATCACAGATATACCTTCAAATTAAAGACTGGTTTCCCACCTCTTGCCCCAAAAGTGTGATCCTCATAAAAAAAAAAATAAAAAAAAAAATTAGATGTAATTCTCACTGAATTAAACAAAAACTCTGCTGCTTAGACTGAAACCAAATTGGTTCTGTATAAGTTATTAAGTTAATTCCTCTTACACCTTAAGGCCTAATCCTAGTTCCACTAAACAATCAGTGAAAGGACCCTCATTGATTTAAATGGGCTTTGGACAAAGGTTTTTCTGTGTTATTTCTCCTTTTTCTCCATGTAGAACACCATCTTTTAAATTATGTAAATATTTTTAAGAAGTAATTTATTATAACAGAAACAATATTTGCTGTCTTTTCATGGTTTATGCAAGTGATATGATTATCTTTTTTTTCTTCTCAAAAGCCCTGATGACTTTTGGCATCCTTTTAATACAGTTTTTATAAAACTCAATGCATTTTAAACCAAGAAAAATACCTTTTCCTTGACTGACTTCCAAATAATAAAGTCTTAAGGATCTGAATATTAGCAACTTTGGTTAAGTAACTGTTAATGTTGGAATCTTACTGATGCTTTTTCATGTTTCCTTACACCATAAGAAAAGTTAAGCAGATAACACTGAAGTAAACTTCCTTTCTTTTGCAGCTGCAAACTTATTTTAGGATTTTACTCTGCATATGAAATGTATAATTGAAATGCATTCAGTGAGGAGGAATCTATTTAACTCACCAAAGGCTTTTCAAACAGCCATCTTCCATTTAACCCTGAAAAACCATGAGGAAATTTTAGTTCTGCAAAGAGCAATCCTTTAAAGAAGTTTATAGACAATCCAGGCCCAGCAGTTAATGAGAGAACATTAAGGGTGTGTGTGTGTGCGTCTAAAGGCAGATAGTGTATTATAAAAAATGGGTTTAGTTTGCTCAAAAGTGCAGTGCACAATGCATCTCTGCAAGATTGTCTTAATTGGTACACTGATGAACAGAATACATTTGCAAATTTTTCAGAATATTGCCCTTAATTGGAATGGAATCACTCACATGAGTTTGATAATTGCTTTCTGATTTAATAAAATGCTAGTATAAAGTTAGATAAGTGTGTTACTTAAGCTGCAAAGAGCTGACTATCATAAGCAGATAATATTTTATTAGCTTTCTTGAATTTTTCTCAATTTTATTTGCAAAACCTATTAATAAAATTTATGTGCATCCACATGCCTCTCACATCTTTTTACAGTTGTTAAATTTGAAAATCTGCTATAAAACTAAAATAATTGCAGACAAGCAAAATTGTTAATTGCATTTCTTACATATTAACGGGATGAGTCACTTGTAAAGAAAATATGAGATTGACAGAGATCTAAATACCACAGTCTTATTGCAGAATCATCTGTGGTTGCATGAAATGGAAGGAAAGGCCGTTTTAGTAATTGATCCTGTTAACCAGTGTTACCTAACCTCACCTATGTGTTTCTATATAATATCCTGCACAAATTATTAAGCTATTTGTATGATTGATTTAAGGAGGATAATGGAGCTGCACTGAAGATACTTTAACAACTCCATGGCATTAGCAGAAGTCATTCTCTTAGGGAATTTTTGTTCCGCGTGGCTGTGGAAATGAAATTAATGGCTCAGTAAGTTCTATTTACAATATGTAAACCTATATCTTTGTTGTTTTGTTCCAAATCCTCATGTTCTGTTAGAATGTCAATATAATTTTCATTTTCACAGCTAAAGATCTGTTTGTTGTTGTCTGGTGGCAACTGATATAATATTTTATTATGGAAAGTATTATTACACTTACTATATATTTTGTATTAAAATCTAATTCTGTTACTCCAAATTGAGAAAACAATTATCTATCAGTTTTACATTGAACTAGTCTGTTCCATTAATTGACTCCCGGTTTCCAAATTATAAATCTAAGGTTATGGTTCCTATTAACAAACCCCACCCAATTCTCTGAAGTCCAATTCAGAACAATTTAACAATTTTGCTGTTAGCACAGACCCAGAAAATACTGCTCAGTTCGGTGTTTCCTTAGCTTAGTGATTTTCATGTGTGGGCATCCATTTCAGGAAATAAAATAGGGAATAGGTGGAAAATTTAATGCCAATTTTTTCCCTTGAGGATTTTCTTGATTTCGCCAGCTTGCCAAATCTTGCTGCTTTGTAAGGTTATTTTATTAGCCAATAGATAAAATATAAACTTACCATGATTGCCAGCAAAAACCAGCTTACATGCTATAGCATTATTTGATAGCCAGTATAAAAAAACATTTTTATAAATATTTATCATGTTTTCTCCCCTTTATCTTTCTTCCCTTATCTACACTGATCAGATTCTCTGCATTTGGGTTTGAGAATGTACAGCCGAGTAAGAATACTTCCAGTAGCTACTATGTACTCACTCCTTTTTTTTCAAGCTTTATTTTATCAATAAGCCTCCTTTTTCCCTCCTCTGCTGAAAAAGTTGGTGGTTTCCTTTGGTTGATCAAATTCTTGGCTTCCACAGAAACCTTTGGATTTTTAAAATTTTATTATTTGTAATATTTTATTATTTTATTATGGGAAAATCCTAGTACCTAGTAAATGCAATGGTAGGAGTTTAACTTTCTATTAATAAAACAGCAAAAGTAGTTAGGCAACTTTTTGACCATAGTCTACCCTAAAACAATGTTTGGGCATGGAAATATGAACACAAGGACATCTTCATGTTGCTTTTGTGGCAAACACATTATAACACAATTATTTTATCCATTTCAATTTAAATTGTTATGCAAGCCTCCTTGTTTGTGTTTTGGTCTTATGTAAGGCATTTTCCTCACTGGTGGAAAGCAATCACAAAACTCATTTGAGAGATATTTACTGGATTGTTTAATTTGAAGCACTTTTCCCACCAGTGGAATAATCAAATTTCAGGAGATTCTATAGGCTTTTTTTAATGAATGGAGAATGTGTTTTATTCCCATGTTTTAGGTGGGGTTTAATGATTACAAACAGATGGCATGTGCAGCTTCTTGATTCTATTTATTCTGACAAAATAAATCTGGAGAATTTATTTTGACACAATAAATCTGGAGAATTTCCAGCAACAAATGCATTGTCTTTATCCCTAAGTTTTAAATTGTTATTTAGTTTTCTGGGAGTTTAAGTCTCTTTTTCCATTTTCTTTTTTTCTTTTTTTCTGAATTGTTCATGGTTTCACTCCTGACTGCACTCTGTGACAATGATTTTCTTTCCCTTTTGCTGACTTCCAGTTTTATCTCCTCAGTTGCACTTCAACTGTAGTTCTTTGAGCACACAGCATGAAACTTAGAGTGTGTCCTGTCTCTTCTGGCACTATGCCAGGACATCAGAATCCCAGCAAATATGAGAAATCCTCTAAAAGAATTGGTGTCAACAGCTTCCATAAAACCTTTATCATTTCTTGGCTCTCCAAGACTACTTTTGTCTGGGCAGAGCTGTTTATTACTTTATAGCAATCTTCAAGGACATCACTGAAAAAGCTCTTATCCCTTCTCATAAAACTGATCCAATGCAAAGGATCCATATAAGGTTAATAACATTCATTACTGTATCTTTGGACCTCTGGCCTTGCAGATTTTTAGGTGGTTGGTTATCAATTGAACATATGATGACTGTGATACTCTCAGAGAAACTACCTAATTTTCTGTTTCTTGGTGCAGCAGTGCTTTCTAGCTTCTATCAAATAAGCAATCCATCTGCACAAACAGAACCATCCACTTCAAAAGTCACTTCAACTCCAGCACTTCTGTACACATCTGACGAAAATACTTTGCCCTCACTAGCATAATACCTGAGATTTCCACTGTCTTTCTCTCTGTTTTTTATGACAGACCTGAGTCACCTGTTGGGAAGAATTCATGCACAGAAAACAGCACTGGATTGCTGCACAGGTAATTCTGCAAAGTGCCCAGGAGCTCAGCTTCTGGCCTCAATGCCAAAGCAGTGTATTGGCCATGAAGTCCTAGGCACATGCTCCTCTGTCATTCCCAAAGATCCAGGTTCTGCAGTTTAGATAGAGTCAGAGAGATTGTTCCTTTCATGTAATATTACATAGAAGAAATACACTCATGGGTTAGTGTGTGTGCTGGAAACGTATCTCCAAGTTAGTGGAGCAAAGCCTTCAGATCAATGCACTTTGATACCACTCCACAGGGATGGAGTAACTACTTGATCAAGACATTTTGTAGTTCCTAGATAAGACACACTGGAGCCTTTTACTTCACTGAAATATGAACCTATACTTCCTATACACATCTACCTCCTATACACGTCTGGAGGAAAATTAATGGGAATTTGGTATTTTTAAAATCTGTCAGCTTTACACAGATGTAAAATCTGAAATATGAACCTATACTTCCTATACACATCTACCTCCTATACATGTCTGGAGGAAAATTAATGGGAATTTGGTATTTTTAAAATCTGTCAGACACAGCCAGGAATGGGAAATCATAGATGAATTTTAAAACCCTTCAGAAAAAGAGCAATGAGTAGCCATTGGAATGAAATTAAGACAGCAGCACATTAAGGCCTTCAGCCTTCATAAAGGTAGCTCCTCTTGCACTGCGCTCCAGCTTTTACAGTTAATTTTGTTCACCCACTTTTTGACACGTGACACATAAAAACATACATTCCAGTCCTACAGGCAATAACACTTTAGCATGAAGTTAAGAAAGAGCATTGTCCATTCTTTGTGAAGGCTGACTTTTAGCTAGCAGCATTATCTATCTAAGAGAAAAACATGGTTACCATGGCTTTATTGGAGTGGCCTCCTCCCTGGAACTCAATGGTTCCGAAGGCGTCCGTCGGGCTGAGCTGCGTGTGCTTGCTGATGGACCACTTCTCCGACTGGATGTCATTGCGAGCCAGCCTGGTTTCACTTTTCTCATTCTGAGTAACGGAGGCGCTTGGAGGCTGTCCAATGTGTTGGCCTGTCAGACGCCCACAGCAACACCTATGACATTAAACAAACAGAAAACCCGCGTCATGTGCGTGTATAAACTGGACAGGGAAAAAACTACAAAAAGAACCCAACCTCTTTTCAGCTCTGCTGATTCCTTTCCTGAAGCCTTTAGGTATGGAAGCAACAAAGTATATATATTGCCTTTTTTCCCCTGTGTCTTGTTTACTTTGGACTCCTCTGTATTTAAAAAAAAAATCATGCTTTGTTCTAAATATGTACAAAATGAAATTAAAGAATATCTCTTTTCTTCAAGTAACGTCAGGTCAAGTAATCAGCTTTTGCATGGATTTGCACAAATTTTAAATTGCTAGTTTAATGCATCTGTTTGCTTTCAACAGTGTTGTCATGTATCCAATTTAGGTAAATATTCAGTGCACTGAATATTGAGCTAAGAAGATAAGGAAATTAAACACAGATGCCGATCCACCCTTGATTTATTTTTTTTCTTATGAAATAAGTTTTGAAATGTAAACAAATTGTTCCCATAGGAATCCATCACTGCAGATGTAATTCAAACACCTTCTGAGTAAGTTTACAGTACTAATACCATATCCATACTATGCATACATATATAGACTCACTTTTTTTTAAACCAACTTTCATTTTTCATACAAGTAACATGCAATTACCTATGGGGGTCTTTGGTGCTGGGTATGATATGGACACATTCTCGCTTGTAAAATGCTCTTTCTATCCATGATTTCTGTGCCTAAAAAAGAGAAAAGAAATGCCTTGAGCTCTGGTTTTGTATTATATACAACCTTTAGTACAACTGTAGAAAAATTTTAAACAGAAGAGGAAATTTCACTGACTCTTCAGATAAGCCGTGCATATTTTGTAGAGGGCAAACATTACATTAGAATTATGTTTCCCTTCTAGAGCTAAGAAACCAACACAAGATTTTAATATTTTTTTCTTATTCACTAGCCAGATGACTTCTTTGCTATTACCATATTCTCTTAACAGAGGAAGAAATCTCTGGAGAAGAACTAACTCAAACTCTAAACCTTTCTGCATGGCAGAAAAAACCCTGCACTTATTCACTAAAAACACCTCTGTTTCCATATCAGTGATACAACTAAGCCAGCTCTAATTAAAAACCCTACAACCAGACCAACAAAATTACCTGAAACATTTTTACACTAGCACTGAGAGTAGTGTTTAACACAGAGGCAGAAACTACAGTTTCTATGTGGACACTTAAAAAAAAAATCTGTTTTTGAAACAAAACACAGAAAATTTTAACATATTTTGTCAGATGATTAGCAGGTAGCCTCTAAAATAGTAGATGTGGTTGTTCATAACACTCAAGCTCTTCCATCACATATTCACAAAAAAGCAGGAAATTTCCTGCAACATAGTCTTAATTGTCAGATACAAAAGAAGTCCTTTCAAACAGAGACATGGGTAGGAAAGAAAAAGGGGAAAGGAAAGAACCAACACAAAACAAGAAAGGAGAGAATTTCAGAGCTCTGAAATATTTTTAATTATCTAGGAAATCCTCACTCCATATAATATGAGTTATGGCAAGCTCTCTAAAACACTCACACACATAGAACTTAATAAGATAATTTGAAGCTTTCCTTTGAAAATTCATTTAAAACAAATTAACTTAATACATTTAAATAATAAAATTACCCACTTAACTGCACAGCATAAACAGAACTATAAACTATGGACTATGTAAAAATTATCTGAGAATTAAGTAATGTTATGAGCATTTTTCCTCTATGAAAGGACAACTTTTGAAATTGCCTTTGTAACTAACTGGTGTTAGTTTTTACTATACAATGATATAAAGGTAATACCTACATATTACTTTAACTAACTAATCTTACATCACTGTCTAATGTTATCTTCTTGTCCATTCAATCTGTATCCTGTTTTCCATGTTTAAAACCAGAACCCTCTGCTTCTGAAAAATGTGAAAATTACTGTGAAGAAATTTCTTGGAGTTGGTGAATGTCACTAGCACAAACTATAAAATAACATCACAAGAATTTCTAGCTATGTCTGCCACTTACCAGTCCCAGTATATAGAATTTATTCTTCTGCTTTTTACAGAGAAAATAATTCCTTGCTGGATCTAGTGGTTACAGGTGCTATTTAGCAATATTTTATCTTTAGTCTCCATACATTTTTATTTGAAAAATCTGCTGGACTTAATATCTTGTAGGAATAGCATATACCTAGGCTTACTTTCACAGTCAGGAAAAAAACCCCAAATTTAAATAAAACTGTATTTTATTGGGCAAGATATATTTTGTTTGAACAAAGTATAGTTAAATAGAAATTCTGAAAGCTAAAAGAGTTATACTTCACCTAAGAGAGACTGCCTTGAGATTTAATTTATCATAACTTCTAAATATCCTTTATTAAATATATTACTGTTTTCATCCTTTTCTGCAAACAATTTGCCATGGTGCATTTCCTGGCTACATAGAAGTAATGTGTCTTTTCTAAAGGTGGTCAGTAGCTAAATTTATCTTAAGTTCCAGTATGAAAAGGTGCCATAACAGGTACTTCGCTGAAATTTTTTCACTAGATATAAAAGCAAGACTTCAAAATGCAAGAAATTGACATTTAAAATTATTTTCCAACTCTTTCTCCTTTTTTTTTTTTTTTTTGCAAGTGGAAAAGAAACACAGCTACTTTTAAAAAAAAGTTAGTAACAAAAATAATAATTTGTGTTGGAATTTTCATCATGCTTCTTCAAAGGTAATATTGTAAAAATAACAGTCAGGTTTAAAATATTTATTCACATCAGAAAAAGATACTTTCCAGTTTTTGGATCTCAGACAATGTACTCTCCTATCCAGCAGAGTTGTGATGACAAAATATGTAATTTACTAATCTCATAATTTCTTGTCCTTCCAAATTTAAAAGAAAGCATCTGGTTGTGCTGCCCCATGCCAGTTATCCTTCTGCAACTGATAGAATTTTCAATGAACTATAAACCTCAGAGATATAATAAATTATACTACTTGCTGTAGAGTCTTCCTAACAGAATAACTTCAGGAAATCAACATATTAATAACTATACTGTCTGCATTAAATTCTCACTTATAATGCAAATTAGTAAAGTAATAAAAAGTTTAGAAGACTATAGCAAAGTATATTCAAGAGTACTAGAGCAAGAAGCTTATCTTCTCTTTCTCTTCAAAGACTCCTTCAGTAATGGTTAATGAGACAATTTAAAGTCCACAGTGAATTCATAAAGTACACGCCATACTTGAATTCGGGTTATTCACAGTCTAACTCTCCAGGTGCGTCTCTCTTTTTATTAACCTCGCTGCAAAATCTCACCAAGAACATTTTGTTTCTCTCTTTCCTTTACCTGGGTATCATTTCCTTGGCGTTTGAGGCTGTCCCGCAGCAAGCCCTGCTAGCCCGTTACGCCGCGCGCGCCCGCAATGCCCAGGCACAGCGAGCGCAGGCAGAGCCAGCAGAGCCCTCGCACCCATTAGCTGCCTGGAATGTGCCGCTCTGGGATTAGCCTTGTTAAGGGTTCACTGGGCACTCACCCATGGCCCCACGACACCGCTTGGTTTGAACGTCTAATCTGACACCAAAAGAAAAACAAATCCCTTGAGAGCTTGGATTTAACCGGCGCAAGCCTTGATGGGGTTTTTGTCTCCTCTCTTCTTTGCCCCTGAGAAAGCGAGCTGGTCAAAGTGTGATAAGATGCTTGGAGTTCTTAAGTTTGACTCAGGAAAACCAATCCATCAAAAGAAACACTGTACTAAGCTGGAAAGAGCTTGAGAACACAGGAGAAACTGTTAAGCTCCAAAGAATGAAAGCAGTGTGTTTATTGGGCAACTGTGAGAAATCTATACATAGTTGAAATATATTGCAAATAATCAACAATAGCATTTTCCTAAAGAAACTGGGGTTTTGACTCTGTTTCCCACCAAAACTGCTGTACTGTAGTGCATATAACTTTTCATAAACACAAACCTTTGTCCCACAGAAAAAAGCAGCTGCATTGTTTTCATCATAATTAAAAGCTGGTAACTTCAACCAAAAGTTGAATATTTACAAATCTGGGGACTACTTCTTTGCTGTGCCCTCTTGATATTAACACAGATGAACAACTTTTTCATATGAACATCTTAATTTTTATTTTACTACCTAGCAATAACATAGGTTTAGTTACTGACTTAAAAGTTTTTGACACATGAAGTATTTTGACTCTTAACCCCCACCACCATATTTACATTAGCTCATACTTATGCCTACATCCCTTCCTTTCCTTATCATTAAGGTGCATGAAAAATATTCTGTCCACCCTTGGTAATGAAGAAATAAGCTCAAAACTGTTCTGCATGGCCATTAGCTCTGATGGGACCAGAATGGGCAAGGCTGAGAATATGCATCAACTTTTATACTTCTTACACTATCACACATGTGGAGAGCTTCCGCTAGGCTGGCTAATCCACGAGATTGCTTTTGTCTCTTGGTTTCCTAAGTTTTTGGATAAAATACAAACATATGTTTTGTAAATATTAATGTATATATTAAGAATGTACATGCACACACACACACACACACACACACACACACACACAAAACCATACATTCTTTTCCAGCAAACCTGTGAGGTTTCTGAAACAGAGAATGTGTGCTTATCTTGTCAGATCTCTTAAACACAGGATTGGACCAAAGATGGTCTGTGGATATTGATGAAGGTGATGTTGGAGCCAGGAAGGCAGCTAGTAAACAGTTCATCGAGGTAAAAAATATGATGGGGAGTCAGCAGGTAAAGACAGCTTGCTTTTTAACACAAGGGTTTGGTTAAGAGGATGGAGAAAGAGTGAGGCAAAGAAAGGAAATATCTAATGACTGAGATAACTGGTTAAGAATCTCCATTGACTCTGAAGTGAAACTTCAGTATTTGAACCTGACAAAATTATGGAGATTGATCCTGGATTCAGGTTTCAGCTTGCAGAGTAACATGGGGCAAAAGCCACATCTTTTATCTTAAGAACAATGGTTATATTAATTCCTACCGTGGCACTAGGACATTTTATAGGTAGGGACTTCAGAGTTGGCATACACAACTCATGCTAAGGTAATTACAACTGTCTTTGCTTATTTAAAGATGCATTAACTTAGGACTGTGTGGCAATGAAACCACCAGCACCATACTTCTGTTTTCTGAGGCGTAATAAAGAAAGAGCCAGTACACAGAGACAGGTATTTGTTTCAATATTGTACAACTGCAAAATAGTGCTTTCAGAGTGGATGCTGCCCATTTAATGATAAAATCTTCCACCCACCTCACTATTTATGAAACAAAATATTAAAATAGCAATTAGCAATGAACTCAGTACTGGCTGCTCATGGGAGGTGAGGGCAAATACTTAAAGAAGTTTCATTGGGGAAAGAGAAGTGTTTGAAGCCTTTTTCTGCTTTGCAGGGGGAAAGAGAAGCTGGACGGGCAACGGAGTATTACTGAAGCACATTACAGAGAGGATCAGAGGAGGGTATGGTGACGGAGCAGCATCAATACTATTGCAAACTGATGTGATTAGTATTCCTTAACCAAATGGGAAAATTCCACTGTCTCTGAATAACAACCCTATACCTGTAAATTTCTATATCTGTATTAGTATGAAGGAGGGCAATGCTTCAGCTTAACCTTATTACAAGGTGTGCTTGAGACAAATTTCTAAGCCTCATTTCAACACTGTGCAATTATAAGAACTATAAGCACTTTTATGTCATTCTTGAAGCATTAGGAATTTACCTGTCTGAACATTAACTCAGGAACCATTGGGCTGTCCCAAAAGATTTAGTTTTCTAACAGAAATTTATTGCTAGTAGCCTCTTAGAGGCTGGCAATCTGACCTTTACCCACTAGAGCTGTACTTATGTATGCTTTGTTCTTTTTCTAACAGGCTTCTCAAGCACTTTATCACCAGACTTGTTACAAAAACAATGCTGAATTGTCTTGAAAACCAAGTTGTATGCAGTACAGAATAGGAGGGCATAGAATACAGTAATTTGCTGTTACAGTATGTTACAGAAATTATCTCCTAGCATTGTTTATCACATGCAATTTTTATATGGTACTTAAAAGAAATAAAGTAATTTAAAAACAATTAGGAGCTTTTCATTCAATGGTTAATTATTTTAGTAATTATATCTGACATTTTTCTTACTGCAAGGACACAGAAAATGTTATGTCTTTGCTAATGCTACAGTGGAAATGTGCATTTATACTTTATATAGACATTATATGGAACAAGCATATGTCATTATTATCCATGCTATGACAATTTGACTGAAAGCTTAACAAATATTTTAAAAAGAACTAGGGAGAATTATTAGATCCAAAATTAGTGTAGACATTCAGGTTCCTACAGACTTCCTGAAGATCTGTAGAAGTGTAAGGGGAAAATTTTAAAGAAAATGTCATTAAAATGAAGGATATAATGTAAAGAATACTTTCAAAAAGTGTTTTCCTTTTATGAATTTTAACATATGAAAGGAAGAATGAACCCTATCAACCTAATTAATGAGGTTTCTTCAGATACATATTTATGATTTCACCAAAGTTGCTGTGAGTTTAAAATTCTTTAAATAAGTAAATAAACCCTTTCTAATAATAAAGATTTACTTGATCCCTAAACCTAGATAGGTTTATCTAGACCTCTGTTTGATCCTTACCAGTGTCATAAATAGGGGCTATAAGACAGGGAAAACACATCAAATGTGTATAAGGCTTTCCACTGGGACTTCCTCAGCTAACAATTATCCTCTGCTCATGGACTTTCTGCATATTTGTGATTTCTACATGCTCTGTAACTCTTAATGGGATTTCTCCTATCAACTTGCCTGCTGATTTCTTCCAAGCTTTCAGCTTCTTCACCTCTTTCTCCTTGCTGCAGAGGGATACACTTCCTTCTGTTTGTTTTGAATGTGACTCCTCATACTTTCCCATTGCAGAGAGAAGCACTGAACACTCAGTTCCCACTCATCCTCTTCATACCAGCCACGGTTTTCACGATACCTTCTGATGTTCTTCCCCAGATTAATAATTTATCAAGTATCCCCTTCACACAGAAACTTTTGATTATCTTTTATCATCCTTGTGCCCCTCTCCAAATCTCTTTCAGCTTGATTCTTCTTCTGGGAGGAATCAGAGCTGTGCACCAATGGTAGCCTGACTACAGATTGCTGCTGTGGCAAGTGGATATTCAGTGGTTTGGTACGTATTTCTTGCCTAGTAACTCTCATAAAAGATTGATTTTGTGTTCTTGACCATCACAACTGAGCACTGTGGTATACTTTCACAGAAGTAGCTGGCTAAATCCCAATACTTCCCTTAAGTGTAGTAAAGAATTTACAATATTAATGGTGAAGAACAGCTATAAAAATCAAGCAGTTTTAATGAAATCTTTATTACAGAGCAGTATTAATAAACCTATATGAAGTTCTAATTTATGTCAAATGCAGCTTAAAAATAATAATAAAAATGATATCATGCAAGTCTGTAGCTGCAAATACATGACTAGAAAGCAAAACACACAGGAAATATTGTTCTGACAGTCTGTGTTGATAGATTATTTGTCTTTTAAACTACTAGGCTTGTTTCTTGATTCTAAACGAGTACAAAATTATTCCTAACTCTTCAAACTAAGGAAAGAAAATACCTTTCACATTCAGCAAGGTCCTATGCTGTCTAATAAAAATCGTGAGGTTAAAATGCACACGTAGGAGTTATGCACTGAATCTAATTCTGGACTGAACTAGTCATTCTACCTCATAAATGTGTGACAGCTATAACACTGTCTGCTTTTTCATTAGATTGAGGTGGTTTTGTTAGCCACTGTGTGGGTGATGAGCTGATGAAGGAATTAAAATTAAACTGTACATAGCTGCAGGAAAGGGCCTGAACAAATGAGGATTCCAGATGTTCCCCAACGCGAAACATTCAGCTGAACCAATTTTGTGTCCCTGTTCACATTTCATCTTATCTAACATGCTGTATTTATGCCCAAGCCCCTCTTGAGCCCCCTGGGAACATCACATCAGGTGTCCTCTGACTGTGGTAAAACTTCAACCACATCTCTCCGCTGTTCTTGTAACTAACTTTGTGTCACACATCAGTGTGTGCCAGCTGTGTTGGAAGCCTCCTGGACCATTCCTGCCATCTTTATAATGCAAAACAAGAGTACTAAATTGCACAAATCCCGCACAGATGCAGCTATTTAGTTTTCTGTCCCACCACCTCTGTTTCTTACTTTTCTTTTCCTAAAGTTTTAAGCACCAGATTTTACTGAATTCTAGGGAACCCTAGGGAACATCAAATAACAGAGAGATATGTTTCAGGCATGTGTCTAGCCCCATGTATTGTTTAGATTTCAACAGCCAAATGGTGGCATTGACAAGAGTATTTTTAATGTTAACTTGTTTATATATGTTCTCTTCAAGAGATAGTGGACATATTCTGAATTAAGTTATAATATTTCTCCCTCATTTGACATTCAAATTTCATTAAAAACAACATCTTCAAAATTTCAGATGTAATTATTGTTATATGATCCATCGCAACCTTTGATTTCAGTGACATTTGAACTGAAAATAAATGCACTACTTTAACTAACTCCTAAATATTACAGAAAAATATTTAACAAAAGATGCCAGTGATTTATCACTTGAAACAAAACTAAGTAAAATCTTAGCAAGTCTTGATACTGCCATCAGATCTAAGGAAAACATTTCTAGCACATTATCAAAATGAGTATTTTGACTTTTACTGAAACAGCTATAATTCACCAAACAGGATATTGAAAAGACAAGTTTTTAGGTTTGAGAGTTTACATTCAAATCTGACATTAGCACAAAGCATGAATAGAAAAGCATTCAGAAATATGACACTTAACAAGAAGTAAATGCTTTATTTTTAATTTGTCGTCTGTACCTGCTCACATAATAGTATTTCAGAATTATTATAATCTAGGCTTAGCTGTATGGTTAGCATTTTTTCCCCTGTTAAGCCACAGAGACTTTTAATATTTGATTTTCCTGAAAAATATCAATGAAGCTTCAATGCAAAGTCTACCTAATGCAATGTTTTAGTTGAGGAATAAATAAATAAATAAACGAATAAACGAATAAGAAAAACACAACTAAAGTATCATCTGATTATTGAATTCCTGAATTAATCAGGAATATAGTAATAACATATAGATACCTTTTTCTTACAAAAAGATGGTTTCATTGTATTGTCTACAGCCAATTTACACAGCTGTGAACTATGAAGTTCAAAATACCTAGAGAATACAAGCGTTTCTGAAGCAATGGGAGTGAATTATCAGTTTGAAACACTGTCAGATAAACCTGGTTCAGCTTTTGTGAACAGTGTGAGAAACTGTTTCTATGGATTTTGCTTCTGCTTTAAACCTACAATGCTGTTGTGAGGCAAGAGTGTGCAATTGTGTGATGATACAGGCATCGTAATTAAAATATCATGATTCAGCAAAACTGAACACTTAGACCATTGTAGAACTAGAAAGATTCTATACTTCTGACCAGATGTTTATAGCATTATGTAAGTCAGTAGTTTTTCAAAGAAAGGTCTTAGATTTGATACTATTTTGTAACCTACATTGCTCTGCCCATGTAAAAATGACTCATGTGAAAACTAGTGACACATTGATGTTTTTTTAATCATATTATGCCCAAAAGAATTCTATGTCAAACACATAGCTGTCAGGTTCAAGAGACAAAGCATTACTTTTTTTTTATGTCAAGGAGTTTTCCTTGTCTTTCTAGTATTTCTCAGTTAGAATCACAAATATGTGAGAAAACTTGCAGGCCTTTGTGTACTACACTAGAATATTTTTCATCCAGGTTAGGTTGATGCTCTAGTGCTGATCATTGCTCCTTTACTCACTGCGACGGTGCAACTTTGCTTTTGCCTTCTCTTAATCAGCAGTGTGATTCAACTCCAAATGAGAAACAAAGACTGAGTGACTACTGCTGTCAGCTCTTCTCCCTCTCATGAGGAAGCAGTCAGACTACCTGATCCAAGAACCCCATAACACCCTGAAAATAGGAAAATTACTCTGAGATAGAATTAAAAAGCAAATAAATCCATCATATTTTGAACCCAATTTTACAGAAGTGTGAGAGGCAAGGTATTTTTTTTGCCATATAGCTCCCTATGGCAATTTCACAGGTTGTCCTCAGCATGCACTTCCTAAATTAGAAAAGGAAGTAAAACCTTGTAAGTTACATTCAAAGCAAGATATTCCAGCGTTCTATGACTCAAGCATGATTGTAAAAGCACACCCATTTTTCTAAGATGCATTAGTATTATCATATTTTTTCTTTCTGCGCACATAAATCCATTATTCCTCTTCTGAGATTTATTTCTAACCACATACCTTAAGCAAAAGTAATATTATAGTATTTTTTAATAATAAATTGGCAATCACCAAATAAGAGCTTATAAAGTTACATTACTTTTCTCTAGGGTCAAAAAGGATAGCCTTGAGACATAAATTCTTATTAAATTTCAGACTAAGAAAAGAATAAAGTCACTAGAAATATAAATTTAGATAGGTACATTTCATGTTTCTTGTTTGATCTGAACAGTGTCTTACCTTAAAAGGAATGTTGCAAAAAGGATCAGTTAGTATTTCTGTTTAAGTAAATATTAAACTTGGTTAAATCTGTGGAATTCCATAAGGAAAAGAAATTATATGAAATCTCAAGCAGGATTTTAATTTTAAATTCTTGTGTAAAAAATTACTTTGAAGGTGATCTATATCAAAATTTAATCATATTAACCATGCTGTGTATCAACACATAATTATGACCTACATTATAGATAATAGAAAATACTTCAGTGGATTTTCCATTCTGTTTTAATTTACAGAATGAGCTTTGATGATGTTTGAAAGGTCTACTGAAAGGCCCTCTTTCAGCCTGCTCTGGCTCTGATTTAACAAGACTATTAAGACAGTCCTACAGTTTCATTTTTAATCCTTGAATTAATATTAGGATTAGAATTTTATAGTGAACCTGGGTGGGCTTCATTAAATCTCAAATCCTGCAAATTCTTGCTTTTGGGCAACCCACAGTTTCATGACTGGAAAATTTGAAGGACTGAAGCCTAACAATGAGGAAAACAAGCCCCATGCTGTCACACTGCTGCCATAGTTTCTTGTTCTTTTAGCCACAACAGGTAACTTTTTGTCCTAGTTTTGTTAACTAGAGACCAGAAATGATATAATAATAAAAAAAAATATTTTTTGCCATGTAATATTTCTCACATGCAATAACTCCTGCAACTGTGTCTATATACGCATAAGAACAAAACACAATTGGAGTGGAGGATCCCCACTACAACAATGTAGAAGTAAACAGCAAGCATGAATAATCCTGTTGAAGCCTTGGAAAAGGACTCAGACTCAAAGGCAAAAAACCCATTCATCCTCCAATATCCCCACTCTGTGGGTCTGAGCACTGTTTTCCCTCTCTCCATAAAATTTTGAAATTAATAGTCACGGTAAAGGCTAGTGATTGATGATACAACCTGCAGAGGATTAAGATTATATTTGTACCATCACAGGAAACATCTTGGAAAGCCACTGTGAAGGCATTTGAACACAAAGACAGGAAGAAGACAATGGTCTCTACTTCTTGGTAGATTTTCTGGTTTTTTCCTCCAAAATGCAGTAAAATATTTTCATGTGAACAGACGGATTTTGTGGAACAACCTTTTATGACGAACTGAAATATTTTCTGCAGGCTAGTCAGTCCCTCTCAGAAAAGCCAAATTACTTCCTTAAGCCATTCTTGACCTCACTGCAAGCTATGGGCCTAAGAAAATAGGCATTGGTGTGGCTTCTGAGTCAACTGGTCAGTCTAGGTAGTCACAGCTGACTCTTCCTACTTGGAAAAGTACGCAAGAGAAAGAGAGTTGAGGTGATCTAGGATGGTTTAGATCATGCAGTGTAAAATGCTAACACCACTGGCATGGCACTGCAACTTCCACCCTGTCACTCCATGAAAGTTGGTGGGGCTGCTGAAGGGTTATACAAGACTGCTAAAAATTGCCATTATGCTCATCCACTGGTAACAGAGTTGCAATTTAAATTCCTAGACACAAAATTACTTATATGAAATCTTATATTAGGCAATTCATTTGGGGGATTTTTGGGAGTTATCTCACTGAGGTGTTTTTTTTTGTTTTGTTCTCTTTGGGTTTTTTTGTTTTTTTTTTAATTCTTGGTTTTTTGGGGAGGTTGGTTTGGTTTTGTTTTGCTTGTTTGTTTTATGGGTTTTTTTTTTGTGTTATTTTTTACTTTTCCATTCTGTGAGACTTACTCTGAGATTTGCAGTGACAGAAATCAGAATACAAGCATGTCTGAAGAATCTGATTCCTTTAGATGGAAACACTTTGGAAAGCAAGGTGGTATGGGCCTTTCTTTAAATAAATACCAATCAAATATTGTCTGTTAAAGACAATGCAGTGCTTATAATACTTGACTTGAACTCTACAAGGGTATTCAATACTATGCACCCAAATACATGTGACTGAGGACAAAAATCCCTGCTGCTCTCCAGTGCTCTATGCTGACGGCAGCTTGCAATGTTCTAGAGGATTCTGGAAGGAATGAAACATGTAATTTGTGATTAACTAGAATTTCCGATTTTAATGAATTCTCATAGTACAGATAATGTGAAAAGAACAGTTAAGAAGTAGGTCTTACTATTTGCAAAGTTTTATTTGCAAAGTTTTATCCACAAGGAGGGCATACGAGTAGTTTTCAATTACTTTTTTGTTTTGACTTGACTTTGAAATGAAGGCTTTAATGTAATTATTTTTTTTTTTTTTACTATGCTGAATATTAAAATCTAGTGACCAGAAAGAAAACAATACAAACCCTTTTTACTTTAAAAAGGCTTAAGAAATTTCTCCTTTTTTCTTGTATTTTGTAGTTTAAATCTTCTGGAATTTGATCACGCAGCACATTCCAGCTATCTGTCCCAGCAGGCCCCTGTATCAGGACTTTCTGATTACTGCTTATGCATTGTTTCAAAGTGAACCCTTGAAGGATTTAATTTAATAGAGATTGGTACTTTTATTAAACAGTGGTTAATTGAAGCCTCCAAGTTCCGCTAAATGTTGTTCAATGAAGTGAATTAGTTGCTTTAATTTTTGCTCTCTCACACAAGAAAATAACACTAAGTGAAATAAAGACCTTTTTCATGGGTCTACTAAGGTGACATTATTATAGGGCTTTTACCTTATGTATTTTAAGCTGGAAGTTTTCTAATTTACAGAGGTACCTCTGGTTCAGCAAACTTACTATGTTCAGCAAACAAACTATGTTCATCCTAAAAGCCCCCTCTTGGATTGGTTTAATTTTTAAAAATAATAAATTAAGACCACTGTCAAGAACACCTTACTAAATGTATGACCAAAACCTGTCACTGTTTCCTCTTTCTGATACAAAAAGGAAATAAATCAGAAAAAAATTGTTATGGAACATTCATAATTTTTATTTTAAGTTTGATTGTTTCCTAGGTTTTCCTCTGTATAGTTTTTTACGTGACAATTATTTTCTGTTGACTCCTCATATTAAGAGGGATTGTAAAAACTTGTAGAATGTCAGTAGCTCATTAATGAATATTGGTGGCTCACTCAAGACCAGTTTACTAAAAGCTTATTTATAAAATTTTAGATTCTAAATGAAGATGTCTGCTTCATTAATTTTATCTGTTGACTTCTCAACGAATGATAACTCAAAATTTAATTAAATGTAATAGGTCATAATAATTTTACAGCACTGTCTGTTCACTGGAATTCCTTGCTTAAAGAAAAAACCTAATTCTTAGTAAGATCTGGAAGAGAACTAAATAAAAGAAAATAACTCATCAAATGCAACTGTACCAAAAACACTGGGAAAAACACTTCTGCTTTTATGAGAGTTGTGATAATAAAACAGCTCCTATTTTTGCCAAGCAGAATAACTCCTGCTGAGCTCCAAGGGGCAGTGAGGAAAGGCTCAGTTCAGAGTTGAGCAGGCATTCCTCTGGTTGCTGCCTAGCACAGAGCCCTGGCCAGGTGTGCAGGGAGGTAAGAGGCTGCTGTGGGGGCTGTGTTACACAGGTGCAGCCTCCAACACCACCCTGGCTGCAGCATCCCGAGGAGCTGCTAAGTGTGAAAGATGCTCACTACCAGTTTTTAAAAAAATAATTAATAAATAGGCTTAATTAGCTACTGTTGCTGCTGTCAACCTCTGCTATGTTTACCATCTTCAAAGTAACTCCAAATAAGTAAACTTGTTATGGCAAGATAGGTTTCCAAGTTTAGAAGTTAATACTCTAAGAACAGTTTCTAATTTCATAAACAAGACACTTCACACCAAAAGGAATCCTG
Organism: Ammospiza nelsoni; assembly: GCF_027579445.1. Taxonomy (NCBI): domain Eukaryota; kingdom Metazoa; phylum Chordata; class Aves; order Passeriformes; family Passerellidae; genus Ammospiza; species Ammospiza nelsoni. The sequence goes on along the minus strand of NC_080669.1, from coordinate 72,420,456 downwards.
GAAGTAGTAATGAAAAGGTTGTAGTGGATATTATTGATATTTTGCACAATTTTTAGACAGATAGGGGAGAGGAAAGGAATACTGTAGTAGGGATGACTTCAGTGGATTTCACAGGGAAATGCAGGAGGACCCAAATTAGTTTCATCTTTTGAAAAGCATTATATGAGGACTGCATTTGGCCAAATTTTAATATTGCTTCTGACAATCAAAGATTGCAGAAGGCAACCAGCGATGTAGCTTCACTGAAATGCAGAGACAAATTTGGCCCTGAACTTCTCTGCTTTTATGTCAATGCTGAAAATACATTATATATTATCAGATTTCATTTATTGCATTTAGTGCTTTCTAGTGTCACTCCTCCAGGACTTGCCAGGCAATGCTCATGGATTAAAGTGTCATTAACAGCGCTAACCTGTCTGCTACCTCATCTCCAGAAGAGGGTCTGCAACAGGAGATATGACAACTAAAAATGAATTCACCTCATGCAGCCTGCAGAATTTACAGATTCACAGCAGGAATGAGGCTCAAATCAGCCACATCTGCTTGAAAAGTCTGCAGACAGAAGTGACAGGTCAAGCCAGAGTGGCTACTGATGTGGAGGGAAGCCTGATTTTTCAGCAATCCAAATGACTGCACTGCAACACAACCAGGAATATAATTCTATTTTCTCTTTTATGTTTCTGCAGCAATTTTACACCATTTCAGAAGAAAAATAATAATACAATAATAATACCTTCATCTCTGAGGATTTAAAGTGCACTTGTTAGTTCATAATTATGCACAGAGAAAACACAAGAACTCTTTGATGGTTTGGGAAGGTTGCAGCTTCAAGGGCACAGATCTCTGCTTGAGAACAGGCACATCAGGTCAGCAACCCCAAATCAACAGTGGCAGCCAAGGAAGGAGATCTGAGAAAGGAGCATAACTGGGCTGGGTTTTCTCTGCTCCTCCAGCTCTTGGAGACATTGGGAGCTGGTTGTGGGGATGATGCTGGTGAAGGTGGCCGATTTCCATTTCCATGTATTGGAAACTTCTCATTACAACCACAAATCTGACAGAGATCTGATATAGATTTCCTATTTTCTTTGTTCACACTTGAATGTTACTAGAGGGCAAATCACTCATCTGCAGTAAGCATCTGCACTATGCAATGTCTTGCAAGCCTCCCATTCTTTAATTACTTTTCTGCCTGTTATAATTTTCAAAGACTTCATAGCAAAGGAAACGTGCAAGATTAAACTCAGTAATTCACCATCAGTGAACCAGTAATTCAGCACCATGGCTCTAGGTGTAGTATGTTTTGAAGCAGACATTTAAAGTCAACCTGAGAAAGCTGGATCCTTCACCAAGTGGAAAAAATCTAAATGTTTCCCCATGAAAGCTCCCCATGGATTCTCGCATATGTCACTATTTTGTTGTCCATGCCTGCAAAATGCTCAAGTTAAGGAAGAATCAGAAGCCTGCATTTATGAAAATCACACTGCAAGTCTCAAAAGCACAAGGTCTACTTGTGAAAAATACTCATCTCTGTGTTATTTTCTCATGAAATCACATAATCAACACAGGACTTTTAAGTGTATGTTTGCACTAAAATGAAGTTTTTAAGAGCCTGAATGCTGATGGACAATTTGCTTGTCCAAATAAACTGTGTTTAAAATTCCAGCTGTGATACTGAAAAGTACTTCACAGTGTTCTTTGGTTTAGGCTTCCTTTTCAGCACAGATAGCTGTATTCTATAACACAAGTTGTACTTCTTTTGTCTATATCAAACAAAATAAAAAGTTAAGATACCTCTAAAAACTCAGTGGCCAAAGGATAAGTCTAAAAGCTGGAAGCTACAACCTCAGAGCTGAGATTCCTTTTGCTATAAATGTCTATTTTTCACAGCTTAATGAAGAATAAGACTATTGCCTTATTCGATAAGGCAATGCTAACAGGATCTAGGTCACATGGCCTGCTGTATTACATTCATATGCAGCTAGCTAGCTAAAACGTGAAAAAAATTTAATAGGGGAAAAAAAACTCACGAGAGAGGTAACAACACAGAATGAAAAATTAAAGGATGTCACAGGAGCTGAAAACTAACACAATATATCTTAAGTTTCTGAATATTTTATTCAGACTGTTATTACTTAATTTCCCCTAGAGCTTCCTCAAATATGGTGGGAAAGTATAGAGAAACAAAGACAAGAGGATATTTTACAAAGACAGATGCCCAACAGACTTGCTATTTTGTAATGTACATTTGCAATGAGAACAATTTGCTCTCCGTTTAGCTTTTTGATGGTATCTTGACATTTTTACCACAAAGCACATATTGTCATATTAACATTTTAGGTAACAGAGCTGAAGACACCAAACCAAGCATTTTTGGAGACCACTATCAAGCAGACTTTCCCTCTCACAACAACAGAGGGATCTTCCAGGGTAAAAATTGTTTGGCTCAAAGCACAGAAGCAGAGCATTGCCTGAAACACTTTTCTGCTATGATGGAATGGATCCCATTGATGGAAAGAAGCAAAATAATCCTGTACTTCCTTTCAAAATTACCCAAATACTGGGTTACCACTTTCCATGCACTCAACAGCTGCTTCTTCTGAGGTCTAATGCAGAACACAGTGAGCATCACAATGATAAAACCTACTTCTACCCTCTCCATCAAAAACTGCATTTAGAAGTGGTTCTGTTTCCTAAATACCTTTCCTAAAGTATCTTAGCTGCAACCAGAAGGCTGCCAACACTGGCAATCTCTTGCCACTGTAACGAGCTTTGCAAACTGAGTCCGAGTAGATTTTTGAGTGGCAATTTGGAAATTTCATTTATGCTTTTTCTTCAGCATTTTTCCTCTGTGAGTATTATAGAAAAATAAGATTGTCTATTAAGCTTTTAAAAACAAATTCTATCCCGTGGTATACTTTCAAGCAAGTTTATGCAGATATTTCTCTTACTACTACCCTTTTATTGCAACAATGGAGAATGAATGATTCCCTCAGCACTGTGATGGATTTTTTGTTTAATTGGAACTTTTTCGTGGGCAAGAAATGATCAAATGTCTCTCATGTCTTCCCTCCATAATTATAAGTATACTCTGCTATGAAACTATCATTAATTTAACATTTATCACTTCTATCTGTAGTTACACTTAAATCCAGTAACTTGCAGATTTTTAAACAGTTTATGTAACTTAACACTCCTCTGTGCAGATATTAATCCACCAATGTTCATTTCTAAGCCTCAGATGCCTGAGTCTTAAAGTTAAGCACAGATCACTTGATTATCCTTCGTTAAATGAATGCAAAAAGCATACTATGAAAAAAAGCAAACATGACAGAATTGAAAAAGAATGTCCCTACTTACACATATTTAGCTTTGTTATAACTGAGTATGATTTTATTAGTGCTTGGACACCTATAGGTTTATTCTGTTAGGAAAAATCCCATTAAATGCTATTAAAAGGTAACGAGAGCACACCCCTCTACTCCCTATAATCTGCCCACTAAACATTGTCCAAAATGAAGAACCTTAAATCTGATATAAGTTTAAAAATTTTGATTAGCAGGACTTGACAACACAAAGTATATTGTTTCACCCTAAATATTTTGTCAGCATTCAGAAGGCCCATTTTCCATGCCTCTGTAAGGGCTGAAGCTGTTTAGTGTAATTGTTTGTGTCATTAGGAAGACCATTTTTTACGGACTTCACCAGGCTGAGAATCTGTGATTATATTTCATTTGGGGTGTTCATGGAACAAAGAGGAGGAAGACCTGGGCTGTGATTACAATCTGCAGGTGTTACACACACAACCCTACGCGACAGAGTTGGGTTGCTGTCAGAAATTAAAGGTAGCTATCAATTCCATATCGATCTCATGCATTTGTAGCCAATCATGTAGATTTTTATTATTGTATTTGAAGGAGATCAACTACTGTTAGCAATTAATTAACATAAAAAAAAAATAAATTAGAGGGTTTTTTTTTAAAGACTTAAACCAACATGACCTTCACAAAAGTCTCCAGTGACTATAACCCAGCTTGCAAAATTCTATTTCAAGTAAATATCTATGGTCCTGACATTTTGAAGGACTGTAAAATGCAAGAGTACAGGTGCAAGTGGCATGGAATGTGGTGAGGTGACTACATTTAGTATGACTTCTTCAACACATGTAGCATCTCCAAACATAGAAAAATCTATCACTGACTCATCTCCACCTACAAATGTTTACTTAAAAGCCTGAGAAGGACTTTCCTATTAGCAAATCATTGCCAGAGTATTACCAAATGGCAACACCTAGAGTGCAAATGAATATCCTGGAATTTGAGGAGTTTTACATATTTATGTATGCATTCATATTTAACCATAGATGATCCAACAATGTATTCCAAAAACATTATTGGTCATATATTTCAATGCACAAGGCAGGCAAGATTATACCATTTCTTGACATCTGACATAATTCAGTTTTTTTAAAACATTAAGTTCATCTTTGGCAATTAATCAGGACAGCTTCAGACTATAGCTTCAGCCATATTCTACAGTTATTGGTTCTGTGATGCTAGTTATCCATTTCACTGCATGTTAAAATGTTCCATATAATGAGTTGAATCTATGCACAACATGAAAAGTTTAAAAACATCAGATAATTCACTAATCATTAGAAAACATGTAGAAATTGGTTACTACTCTTGTTTTCAAAACAAACACACCTTTGGAATTAATATCAATCAAAAGACTGAAAAGCTATCCTAAGCCTTCAATCACAGATTTTCTTTTGTGATTAAATGTGTAAGTGATTGGCATCTGGATCTAAACAGTGAATCAAATTCAGTTTCAATCTCTCTTGACTGAAGTGAGATTTGTGTGCTTACATGAAAGGTGAATTTGATCCATAATACACAATACACAATTATTTACCCAGACAGGCTTAATATCTTGCAAAATTAATTTTCTTTGCAACCAAATATACAATGTTCTTCCTGCTGTATTAAATCTTCCAGGCCTGAGCTACAATATGAATGATTTACACAGCCTGTGTGCAGAGCCTTTCAGGTAATCTGCTTGGAAAAAAAAAAAAGAGGCTGTATGCATTTGTTCTAACTGCAGCCAGAAATTAATTATCCTTTTGTATTTGTGTCAAGGGCGAAAACTGAGGGTTATTTTTAAACCTTCAGTTCTTATTTAATGATGAGGTAAATGTCTTTTTCCCCATGGACTCTACATGTGTCAGGGCTGTCCCTGTGTTCTATAATTTCTGGGCTCTCACTTACAGGATGTGCAGTAAACACATTATCACACTTTCAACAAACTGCCAGAAAGATTCAAAGGGGAAAGTGGTGAAACCTGCAAGAGGACAAATTGAACTCCATGTGTCTGTAGCTATTTTTGGAACAGAAATCAACTCTTTAGGCTTAGAATTATGAAAAATAAACACAAATCCTTTTTTTAACCTGGTTTAATATTTAAGCAGCAACACATTGAGGATGCTTTAGCTCAGAAGTTTTAGTTCAGCTTATTGTTAACACCACAGAAGACTTTTTCCAGTCACATGGGATGGGTTCTACCCTGTCTCTTTCTACTCAATTTCATGTTGTGCACAGCTGCACAACAGACCCTTGTGCTCTTGCAGCTGCTGAGCACAGCAGCCAAGCTGAAGGAAGCTGCCTCCCATGCTGACAAGGAAGGCATCTGATGCTTTTGTGAAAATGAAGTAACATAATCAGACCTCATGCAGTCTACCTCTACGTAGTAAATTTGGTGAAATCACAATGCTTAGGCCCTATCTGATATTCTGCCCAGCTATGTATATTTAGATAAACAGGTTCAATTGTCTTACACTGTGCATTAAGATTAATTCAACAGCACGTGGTACTTTAATGGATACCAAGTCCTTCCCACTTCCCTTTATTTCCCTCCACAGAGTCCTCCAACCTACAAAAATGTAACAAGCTAGAGGACACATCCATCTGTTTTGCTGCAAATGAACTGTACTTCATTTAACTTTCTCTAAAAACTGACCCTAATGCAGCAACAGGGACATGATCTGCTGCCTTAAGACCTGAAATCATAATAAAGGCAATTCTTTCATAACAAAAACATTATGTTTTAGTGGTGCCTTTAAAGAGTTATGTATAGAAAAATTTCAGCAATTTATCGCAATTTACTAATCTCCAGTTTATTATAAGTGCCTCATGATCTCACTGCCACTCATATACACAGTCCTGATATTTTTTTTTAACAATCTCACACATTGAAAAAAAGTCATGTCCCTCTCTTCACACTACTCTGCTGATAGCTCATATTTTCACTACAAAATGTAGTATATTATAGGTGGGAGTGCTGCCTTGAGAAAAGCAGCTAAAAAATAATATTAGCAATTTTGCTTCCAATGCAGAGTCAGCAGGATATGTATCTGAACCACACAGTACCAGCTTCAGGCTTGTAAAATACATTGGCACAAGAAAAACTCATGTTTGCTGCTTTTCTGGCTTCAGTGGAGATCTGAGCTACAGTTTACCACTGACAAAATAATTAATGGGATTGCCCAGACTCTGAACAGGAACCTCCACCCTGAATTAAATAAATTAGTAAAAAATAGTGAGGATATGCTGTAAGCACTTTTATCTTTCACATTCATCTTTGTCTTCCTATGTCACAAGACTGTTTAAAATAAAATTCACTATAAAGGAAGTATGTTATTGTGAGACATGGGCATTATGTTAGAATTAAAGAAAAATTAAGCGGAAATACGAAGAAAAGCAATCAAGCAACTGAAGAAAACCTAAATGAAGATATTAGGTTTTTAAAACCCAATTAGTCTTTAAAAGCTTCAAAACACAAGAATTAATGGAGACTATTGAGTGTACTTCTAGAAAACTTAATTCCATTGTGAAAGATTGGTATTGATCAAACACATGTATAACTAGCCTTGCATACTGCATATGTATATTTAGGGTGCCAGTGGCCTTTTTTAAAATCCAAACGGTGACAACTAAAAAGGAACATGCAAAATCTCAGCACGGGTCTATTGCAAATGCTTAAGCATCATAGTGAATCAGCAAGCTCTTCCTTTTTTTTAAATTAAAAAATACTTTCAAAACTACAGCTAATCAAAGGATCGGGTCTTAAGCCGCAAAATATAAATTACAATCATTGAAGAAGACCAATTTTTGACATTTAGGTAAAAACCATTAAGTTAAATTCAGATCAAGACCACTGGAAGTCAGTGATTTTATTTTTACTGCTGATTTCTTTTACAGCAACTTAAATTTTCTCTTCAATATGGTTACATAAAGTAGTATGTGAAAATTGCTATTTTTTTGTATGTCTTAAATACACAGCTTATCCTTCTCATTCATATATTCAGAGGCACTTTCCCCAGGAAACATTGATATTAATGCCTCCACACAATATTATATGGCTTTCTGCAAAGCAAGTATAAGTGGAGAAGTGGTGCCAACAATTCTGCAATCAGGGGTTGCAAAATATGAATATCTCAATTGGTCTACTGGACCAGAAAGATGAACCCACTTTTAGTAGTGTCACTTCTAATACAGTATAGTAGTAAGGAAAAGCTGAGCAGATTATTTCCCAGAGATATTTTCAAGGCCTCAGAAACTTCTGTTTGAACCAGTGTTTAATTATTTCTGGCACAGACTTCAGAAAGCTCTGTGCAGTCAAAAGTGAAAGCATTATATGAATTTTGCTCTGGTTCAATAAGAGTAATTATGATTCTCATACAATGTAAGAGTCAACTTTGTGCAGTATGTATTGTTGATGTGAACATTAAATAATACTGGAGATTAGTTGGAAGGTCGCTGCTTTTGTTATCTGAGAGTACCTGGTCTGGAAAATCCTGAATGATCTCAATACCCATTGAAATTTATGGGTGTTGTAGCCACCCCATGCCCTATGGAAATGGTATTTCAGATCTGACTTCTCCCACTGAACAGCTAAGCCATCACACAAACATTGGGTTGGAATCTCCCTATTGAGACAAGTTGCCACCTCCAGTGAAAATTCAGAGAACGTGTGGAGGGAGGCTGCTGTTCTACACATCGGATGCACAATTCAATTTCTCATCACATCTTTGGCAAAACACATGGGCTTGCAGATTTTCCTTAAGAGCAGAAAAAAACAAATCTGTTGAGTCAGAAACAATTCTCAAAGACAGTTTATTAGGGTTTTGATTTGACAGTGCTTGATGCATACTCAAATTCAATAGAGCTGTCTTCATAAATCTAAACCTCAAAAAAGCATTATTTTCTCTAAATACTTTTCCAAATAGAAATGCTTTCCTGAAGACTTCAGTCTGCTAGAGTGATTAAGCAATACTATAAATACAATCTTGGATTTCACAAATTCTTTCAATTTAAAAAATTTTCCAATAAGCTTCAGCAGGTGACAAATGCATCATTTGAAAGGAGGGAAACAAATACTTTTTCTAGACAGCATGATAATTTATTGCCATGGGCAATTATTTATGTTAATCCATTAAACTGTAATGAAACATATAAGACATACAGGGAAAAAAATAAGAATCCTTATTTGGAGTAAGCTTTTTCAGAACAAACCTGTCAAAAAATTGCTACAAAGTCTTAATCTGAACCAAAACCAGCTTGCCTTACAAGTATGAAAATACTTGTTTGAATATAAATACCTTTGGTTTGATGATTTTCCATTGACTACATTTCTGCAGCTTAAAGTAAGTGGAATGGGATACTACTTCATACATTAAAAAATAAATTAAAAATAAATTATATAATATATATATTATATATATAACAAAGCAACACATATATAAAGCAATATATATATATTCTATATATAACAAAGCAACCTTATGAAGTTAGACTTCTTTTTAATGCACTTCTTGCTAGCATTTTCCCCTCATCCTGGTTTTCTTTCATTCATTCCCTTCTCTATAACAGATTCATCTTTCCCTCGAACATTTTCACCATCTCTCTTGCTTTCTCCTTACTGGTTTTGCTACTTAAATGATCTACCTCCTCTGTTCAGTTATCTCACACTGTATTTGTTCTGCTCTTTTCCAACTTGTTCTGTCGGCCTCTGAGCTGGCAACATGGGCAGCCCTCAGCTGGCTGAACACCACTTCAACTCAGTGGTGCCTGGTCACACCTTGCACCTTTTCCTGATGGCTTAGCAGCCTCCACTGAATACCTCATGGTCCACAAAGCAAAGCTTTTGCTCATGAGTGCCAAAGAGGATGGCAGACTACAATTTGAGCAGAAAGCCAACACTGTATTCTCCCTAATATGAATGTGGTTTTATTTTGTCTCTGAGCTTCTTTTCAGGATTGTCAACTTTCATTTTAAGCTCTTTCACATTTCCTATTGAAACCATTAGGCCAGAGTATGTAAATTTGCAGTGATTCTATCATGTGTGAAAGGATATAAAGAATAAATGTTGTCTGCCAGAGATGCTGCCTCACCTATCAGCAGCTTCCAACATTCTCCATGGAAAATAAGCACGCATGCACAAGTGCGTCTGTGCAGGCCTGGGTTGGTAGCCCAGTGAACAACAAACCAATGTTGGCAATATGAAATGACAGGACGGCCAAACCAGCAAAGAGAGCAGTGTTTGTGCATGACAGTGATGGAGTTTTACTCTGGAAAACTGGGTGTCCACCTACAAACATAACTTCATCCCTGTGTATATTTGTGTTGAGGAGAATGTAGCCCTCCAGAAGCAGACCAGTGATTATGGTGCAATGTAGTAACTTCTAGTTTTGAACAGTAGTTATTTCCTATGAAAATAAATCTAGACCTTGCTAACTGTAACTTTCAGTCCTGACAGAGGCAAGACTATCACTGTGAGTCTGTGTAGTTAAATATGACCAGGGTTTGATGACTGGCCAGGAAACAGAATCAACTACCCAAAGCATATTGCAGGAATCACAATGTTATTCCTACAAAACATCAAAGAAAAATTTTAAGTATGCTGCATTATCAGTGCTTCTTTAAAGAACAGGCTCCCAAATGTCTTTCCTGGCCTCCCTAGATCATATTGCAGGTTTAACTTTTCACACATGAAAATAAATAGCAAACCAACGTTCTGTTTTGCTCTGCAAAAAGCCAATGGACTGAATGCAGCTTGTGCTTTGGTTGTTTCTCTTTTACATTCTGTTGGTAAGAAAGTTGTACGTCAAATAAATTTAAAATCCGTGGCTCGAGTAGCTCGGCACATAAGAACTTGTGCTTAGCATATCAGTCAGAAGCAAAGATTTATAAACAATCTTTAAATACTCTTATTAGGTCAATATAATTCTCCCACATGAAAGAAAAGTCTCTTTAGGTTAGGGCATTTCTAAATCAGGTAAATAATTTTCTGAAGCTCTTTTTGACTAAAATTTCAGTTACCCTAAAAACTATTTTCTAGCTTATCTTTAAGCAGAGAAAGGACACATTTAAAAGTATCCTTAAACAAAATTTATGTTTAGTGCTATTTAGCTGAGTTTTTTTCCTCAAGTCTTACATAAAATTTGTCCTGTCTTTTCTCCTCTTTCAGTTCTATAAATCTTAAATCATTCAATGTGCTGTCTTTTCCCTTAAGGTGTATAATACAAATGTTCAGAATTGCAAATTAGATATGTGCACTGGATATTTACAGTCAATCTTTTCTATTTCTGATAATTTATCTGTTTTATAATAAAACTAGATGCTCTGATTATATTCCCTGAAACACTGTTTCAGTCTTCCTGTTTATTTGGTAACAGGAGGAAGTAAAAACGATTTTGTTAGTCAGATTTATCTGATGAAATTATGTAATATTCTTTACGTATCCCATTTTTCCTTTAATTTTTAACTGGCTTACAGTCACACAAACCATAGGTTTGCCCTGTTTTTGCTGGCAAGGTAACCCTTTCAATCTGCTGTACTGGACTGTTCCACTGTGCAAACAGAAATTGAACAGTGCATTTCCATGGGAAAATTACAGTGATGCAGTTTTTTCACCAGCTTTCACCAGGGGTGGTATTTTAGGTAGAGTCGGAGGGGTTCAGCTAAATTAATCCCCTTTAGAAAAACAATCTAGTGCTCAACCCAATCAATTGATTAGAATGCAAAATAAAAGTCTCCAAACAAATCTGGGATTTTAAGCATTGTTATGGTTAGGTTCACAGAAAAAGATGACGGTGAGCACAAGGGAGGGATTAAGAAAAAATTAAATGAGTTTTATATGAACAGCAATCACAATGGATTGTCATAGCTCTGTTGCTCTACTTTGTGGATTGTGATATATTCTCCCTCTAAGTGAACACTGCAGGCACAGTTTTGGCAATACACGGTTGATGCCTTCTTGGAAGCAAAAATAATGCTTTTTGCTGTGCAGACGATAAGAGGATAATTCACTTCTGATGATATTTTTCTCCAACCTTTCTGTGATGGCGCAGATGCATCTTCATGTCTGCCAAACACAGCTGGGCAGGCAGACACTCATTCAGGCACAGGGCAGCGGGATATGAGTGAGGGTTTCTATTACACTACAGGAGAGGAGTACCGTGTTAACAAAGATGACCAACTGCAAAGAAGAGTCTTCAAATCCAGAAGCAACTGGATTTAAGCAGGATTTACATGGACAAGTAGTCCCTGGTCTCTTAAGAGATGTGCACAAAGAGAGCTGTTCTGTTTCACGCAACACAGCAGACACACGCCATCATGAAGTATAAATGTACAGAGTAAAAAGGAGAGAGATTGTAAAGCCATTTTACTTTTGAGAGTATCTTGTAGAACACATTACCTGAAGAAATAAGATTACAATAAGATAGTGTAACTTTAAAGCTCTCTATATTTCCTTTTTAATTCCTAACTAGAAGATATCTTAGTAAACAAAAACTGTGGCATCACCATCTTTATATTGCTTTACTGAATCACTAGAATACTCGATTAGACTGCATCTATCATTCAAAATTTAGGATAGATTCCTTAGCAGCAGTCTATTCATGGTCTTGAAATAATTAGGCTGCTATCCTGCTGTGCTTGAGGCAAGTTAGTTCTATTTGGCAAAAGCAGGTGATTAAACAGCCCTCAGGTAGCTCTCGTCCCACTGCTGCTGTATCCTAACTGGGAAATTAAATTATCTTGGCTCAGCAGCAATGCCCCATCCTAACTTGGACTAGTACCTCAAAGCTGGTCTCTATGGCTGTTTACTTGCTTCCTCCAGATAAGGACCATCTTGTCTTTAACTCCAGACCTAGTCAATACTAGTCTGCCAGAACTGCATCCAGAAGTTTCACCAATACTTTCATCTACAGTCAGGAATCTCAGTAGTAAAGTCTTTGGCCATTCTTTACACTGACTAAAGGACATTTCTTACATTCTTTTTTACAGTGAGTTTCTGATCCATAAATATAAAATATTCTGCATGCTCCTTTAACTGCAAAATTAGTTTCTTGCTTACTGGGACCCTCTTAAGAGACTTTTGCTCATCCTTAGCGAGGACAAAAATCTTTGCATTTCCAGCAGTCTGAGCTACTGAAACAGCCAGAGGTTTGAGTTTCCTGGGAGTTAAACAGCTTACTGCCATACGCTCTAAAATTCCTCACTTGAAACACGGGATTTAATGGCTACACAACAGAGACACATTCTGAACGGGGTGGCTCTTTTTCAAGTCCTGTTCCACACACATTTCTGTGGTTAACTGAGGTTTAGAGTTCTTCTCTTTACCATGACCTGTTTTTCCTCCTGAGATAAATACACACAACGCCACCTTTTACAAATAATTATCAACTAAAGCAAACTCTTTTCTCCAACCTCAGTTAATTCACAGAAGCTATCAAAATATAACTGGACGGTATGTTTGATATGATGGTAGTGGTTGGGAGGACTGCTTTCAAACACAAGCTTTGCCTTAGGATTTATTTTGGCAAAGTGATATGGGACTTAGAATTTATGATACTGAAACAACACCTAAGATTTCTTTGAAAAAAAAAAAAAAGAAATTCCAGTAACTTCCTCCACTAATTTTCAGGTAACAATTTCTGCATCCACTTCCAGATCTTTCTATTCACAGGAAGCTCTCCAAGAGCAGAGTATCACTGAGAATTTTTACCAACACTGGCAGGTCTGCAAACATTTTCACCCTTACCTGTAACCTTCCTTACTTTGTCACCAGCTGAGTGCCCTCCTGTCCTCTTCTATCTGCCACAAGTACAATAAAATAGAGAAGGATGTGGAAACCACAGGAAGATTTCCCCTACCCAGTCTTTCAGTTTTCTGTACTGTTTTGGTAGGGAGACCAGAATCTCAGTAAAGACTAATAATTTTCTGAAAAAATACTACATAAGAGTAATTACATAAAATGCAGACAGAGAAATCAAGTTTTAAGCTGTAGTTGTCTTAATGAGATTTTCACTATCTGAAGTCATGGTTTGTAATGCAAACACATTGCATATAATTTTCTATATCTACTTTGTGGTATTAAGTCCTTTCTCATGGAAAAATAAGTAAATTGTTCACTTTAAATATCTATTATTGCTTGAATTTGCTAATTGAAAAAAGTTTATCATTAGTTGCTATTGAAACAATGGAACTCTTATGCCAAGCAAATACAAAATTTCCTACTTTTTTAGCTGAAAATTATAAGTAATTTAGGTCTCACTAATTAACAGCATTCTGAAAACTACAGCCAAAGCATTGGAGAAAAATAACATCTTATCTTTCTCATTGCATACAAAATAGTACTGCTTTTGTTGCCTAATCAATATAATGCTTTATCAAAATAAACTCAAAAAGGCACTGAAAATTGTATATGGAAATATGGATACTCTTATGCCTTCTTCCCTGTCAATGTGCTTGTTGAGCTAATAATGATTTGCCTTTCTTTCTTTCTTTGCATTTTCCATTTGCAGGTTTCATTTATATACCCATCAACTGATGACATATACATATACATGCATTATAGAGAATAATTTAAGAAATCATCAAGCAAACCCCAGCAGCTTGAAATTAATCAGGGTCTTCTTTATTTGTTCTCTCCAGTGATAAGCACCAAATAGATATAAAAGTTTACAAATAGAATTCAGAATTTGGGGTGATATAGTCTTTAATATTAACACCCTATACCATCTACAGTAATTTCCCTTTCCTCCTGAAAGTGGCATCCAAATATGAGAGTTTCTGAAAGAAAGAAACCCATGACAGTTTTATTTTCCTGTGCCTTATAATATCAATTTTATCACATGACTTAAAGCCTCCTACAAGCATTTTCTTATCTAATAATACTTAAGAATACATAATCCTCTAGTCATTGCAATAATTTGTAACACAGTAGTAAAAGTGGAATATGGTTCAGAGATATTTAGTCCAACAAATCCTACTTCCATTACTTGAAGAGTGGAAGAAAGGAGAAACTTACTAGCTCTTTTTAGACTGTATCAAAATTAAAGAAGCTTTGTCTAGGAAGGAACATACAAGAAGCAGTATCTTCTGAAAAGCACATCTGTTCTTCTTGCCACTCACAAAAACGTGCTGGGAGCCAGTTTCTCTGTTTGATTTCTTATGCTACACTGAGCAAACCAGCTTGTCTCACATTTGTTCCTCCGTGAGCTGGGGATACTATTTCTTGAAAGCCTTATAGACAGGAAGCATCGTGTCTGAAGTGTAGGAATTTAGTTTTGCAATATTAATTGCATTATTAATAATTTAGACTGCACTAACTCATAGGACCACTGTCTGAAAACAAAATCTAGTTGTTACAGGTACTTGCCACACAAATACAGGGACTCAGAGCTCAGCCTAGTCTAGGCAGAGAATAGAAAGACAAGCAGACATGGAGAGTAGGAATACAAGACTGCACTGACAGCACCAAAACGAAGATCTGAACTTGATTTTCATCAATTTCCACTGATGTCGTATCATAAAATTTTACCTTGCAATCTGATATCTTTGTTAACAGTCACAGCCAGTTTTGAGCCACAAATCTATCTCCCAAGACCTCTCTTGGATATATCTATTTCAGTCAATTACTTTTGGCTGCACCTTGCTTTCTTCTTCCCAGTCCCTGTATATACGACAGTTGTTACAGACTTTCCTTGCCTTTACGAGGCACATCCGTCCACACATTTTATTACTAATTGGACCACATTTATCCTGTTCTTTGACCTTGAATTTCTGTCAGCTCAGTTCTTTCATGCTATAGAAGCATTCCTATTATCTCAGCTCTCTTATGCTGTAAAAGATCATAAGTTAGACAAAGACCTAGGGTTACATCCAGTTTTCAGGGACTGCTAGTTTGATACTTGTGTATTTTTAATGTTTATGCCCCAGGCATGCATAAACAATTACAACAATCTCTTTTTTATTTTAACAAGTCACAACAAAGCAAGAGCTCCATCAGCAATAGGAATTCCAGGGGAGGCAGGAGATGTTTCATAGGGATTCATCTGTGACACTGCTGGGTCCTACGTCAATGGGAGACACATCATGAAACATGCCCACATGAAATACCATAAATATGCACTGATACATATGGCTTTTGAAATAAGTTTCTTCAACACTAGGCAACTTGCTCAGGTGGAAATCTGTTCACCTGCCACTCTAGGAGTGGATATGTCATAAGAAAGAGGCATGTGTAATAAATGATGTGTTATGCATATATATACATATATATATATATATATGCATATATATGTATAGATATATAGTATACATGTACTCCAAGAAAGGGATACTAAAACTCATAAAAATCTAGACACATCATTGGTTGCCCTTGAATAAAGAGATTAAAATGTGCAACATGTTGAATCGCTCCAGATGAAAGTAACCTAATGACCTACCCAAATTCTGAGTTTATTGATCGTGTTATCGTGAAAAGAACATGGAATCCAAATCATGACACTGGATCTCATATACCTTGCACACAATAGCTCAGGGCAGATTCTGTGACAGTAGATAGCTTGATATACAAGCGTTGTATGGATCCCATACACCATTGTAGCAACAAATGCAGCCTAGCAGGAGTCTGAGAAAGAGGCACTGTACATGCCTTACTGACTATTTAACATCTAGTTATTTTTCTGTGCTTCCAGCTAACAAAGACTCCCCTTTTCACCCATTATGTGTGTTTCATGATAAGTAGAATTGTGACTGAATGGTGGAGTCTGAAAAAATTCTGTTTTCTGGATACTTCAATTCAATGCCTTCCTTCTTGCCAGGACAGCTGCAGAGCATTTTTTCTCAATGGTCAGAAATTCATCTCCATTCATATACCATTATCATGTAATACTTAATCAAGACACTAAATCAGAATATGTTTACAAACACCATATAGCAGAGAGCCATCAGATACTCTGCATTGTTTTAGGCTAACACGGATGTTTTATATTGCCCTCAGACACGTTCTTTCCCCATTTAGTATATATGGCACAAAGATTTTTTGCTTAAGTTAGCCAAATTGTATCTCACATTTGTAATGCAAAGTAAAACTCATCACTCTTCATCAATGAAGTGGCAGTGTTGCCAGCAGCTGGAGGGAGGTAATTCTGCCCCTGTTCTTTGCACAGCTGATGCCACACTTGAAATGCAGAGTTCAGCTCTGGTCTCTCCAGTTTAAGAAAGATATGGACATACTGGAGAGGGTATATTCAAGGGCCAAAAAAAAAATAAAAAATTACAGGACTGAAGCAATCTCTCCTACAAGAAAAGTCTGAGAGAGCTGTGACTATTTGCTTCTAGAAGACGAGACCCAGAGTGTCATATCAATGTATATAAGTATTCAGAGGGAGGGTGACAAGAAGATGGAGCCAGTCTCTTTTCAGTGGTGCTCATAGACAGAGAAATGAACCCTCACTGACATATATATGCCACTTAAACATACCAAAAAACATTGGAGCATTTGAACAATGGAACAGTTTCTTCAGAGAGACTATATAATATCCATCCTTGGAGATATTCAGCTCCTGATTAGACCCAGAACTAAGGAACCTGCTTGCTCACCATGCTTAAGCAGGAGAAATTGATGATGATTGGATGATTGGATTGGATGATCTCCAAAGGTCCTTTTGAATATCTCCAGTAATTCAATAAAAAGGATAGTATCTCCCCTAACTCCTTTTCACTGGAGTTTACTTTGAAAAGCATCACCCTTTCATCATCCTGGCTCAGTTGCACAGGGTGTGTGGAGACTTTGGAGGGACTGTCACTGATCTGCATAGATGTAAGTCATGGTGTGATAAGGGTGTGATATAATTTGCAGGGTGATAGCAGCTCACCTATGCTATCACTGCAAGTGGTTTGTTTACTAAACAGAGATTCTCATCTGTTGATATGAAGAAAACTGTGTAGCACAGTAAGAACAGCTATAATTTAAAGCAGACTTTAGGCCATGTAAACGTTTTGTTTTTCCTTTGATTTTACAAATACTTTTGGGGATGTGCTGAGTATGCATGTCTCACTGTATCCTTTTCCAGAGGTCACTGGGTGCATGCTATCATATCTTTGGATAAAGCAAGAAATCATCCTGATATCACAGAGAAAGCTTTGCGAGATGAAGCATCTCAGAATAAAGAGCAGCCTGAGGCTGTGGCGGAAATTAATCCATGGACGATCTTCACAAGGAAGAAATGTTCACTGGAGGGTTGTGGTGGAAGGAGCATTATAGGGCCAAGGCTGTGACTAATAAACAGGCAGTGGCTGTCAGCAGTGTAATGTTACTTCACGATGAATCCATGCAGGGGCATGTTGTTAGCACAGCCAAAAGCCTGACAGCAGGCAGAAGTACAAAGCATGGTTCTAGCTTGCAAGCTCAGGTATTGATAGACATGTAATCACTGAAATCAAAGTAAAGTATGCGTTGTAATACTGATCTTGACCAAACACTCAAGCAGTGAGCCATGCCAATCTTTGCACTGGCTTAACCTTAGCTAGCAGAATGCTCACTTGAATGCAGCAGTATGAGTTGAATCAGCCTTTTTATTAGAGCATACAAATATGTAGAGTCAAGACATCTGAATTACAGGTCAGCAATTTTCATAATCTTTCTCTTCCAGTGCTTACCAGGAACAAAAGCCAGTTGTAAGTCTGGGGTTTGGAAACATATAAATGCATATCACTACCAAAGGAACTTCAAAATGGCCTATTTAATACATTCTCTCAGTGTTTCCTTTATGGAGTTGCTTCTTACTAAACTATTCCTTACAGAGAATAATAAAAAAAAAAAAAAAGGCTTTGCTGGAGATTCTTTTAGGAAGCAAAATGTAAGCACCAAGCTACATGCAAAAAGCTCCATGTTATTACTCTGTTGCATTCTGTATATTGGAACTCCTGGCATTTCAAGTCCCTCTGTTAGCACTCAAGCTCTTGTTTCTAGGTCACTGACTCTGGACAATATTATCAGTTTTCCTTGTTGATTAAATGAGATCCTACTCCTCACCAGATTTTTAAAAACCTCAGCAGATTATTATGGTGGAGGATAACTGACAAGTTTGGTCGTGGGGATTACAGTTGTTATATGTAGGTGACAAATCAGGACCACTCATGAGAAAGAAAAAAGGAGAGGCTGGAGAAGGATGTCCCAGATCCTAAATCTGAACTCGGTTCTGATGACTACTCTGCTCACTGATAGTCTCTATAGGATCTCATTTTATTCTTGGTTATTGAAAATCATAGATTCTGAACTTTTACAACAGGGCCTTGAGCCAAATTATTTCTATTCACTTTTCCAAAGTAAAATTAGAATTTAGAGACTACATCAGGCAAAATGAACTCCATCAAATGTTCTGCAAAAAATACGAAGGTGTTCATCTGTAGCCTTTGTTTTCCTAATAGGTGTAACTTTTATCTCACTGCCTAAAAGACATACTAGGAATTTGTAAAATTCAGTTTTAAAGAAATGCAGGTCATTAATAATTATATACATGTAAGCAAAAAGGGAAAAATTGTGATAAACCCTAATTTCAATTCTGAATTTATTATTATTATTTCTCAGCACCTTCCACACCACTGAATGGCTTCATTACTATTTTTATAAAAGATATTTGTGATTGGGCAGTGGAGATGCACTGTGTTAAGTACCCCAGATTTTTGCATAAGTTTACTCTGAAGCATTTAAACATGGGTCAATTCAAAGTCATAACAACCCTGTTGCTCTTTTGTCTGTGTATAAAAAAGCTGTATCTCTCAGGGCAGACAAGAGAAGTACAATTTTTCCTTCACAATAGCTCTCTTCTACCTCCTTGTTGAGATAGCAAAACAGTCTCCTTCTGGAGATGAAAAGGAAACTACAAACATTAAATAACATGCCTTCAGTACATAGCTGATGGATGAATAACAATATTGGATCTTTGAGCATTTCAGCAAGAAAATAACTTTACTGCCATGCTGTTAGCAATTTCAACAGAAACAGCCTTTGGGGCCTCATGATGCCAATTGAACAGTACCCTCTTTAATTCATTTGAAATCCTACCAGTGTGACACTTTATTTTGGCTTTCACTGAGAAACAGCAAGCTTCCATCCTCTTCTAGTGTGGAGAATAGCTTCAATACCCATCTGATTGTTAAACCTTAAAACACATAGTTGATTTTTTTTCTGGAAATTTGCATTATACAAGGTTAGCTTTATAAACAAAACCCCAAGAAAACATTGTTTTCTCAAAAGGCACTAACCAAACTAAAAGATAGAAAACATTTCCATATTTTACCACTTATTATGTAACAACATTAGCACTTAGACCTGTGGTGAATGCCCATATTACTTCCCTTACTAATCTGGGATTTGAAGCAGTTTCAGTGGGTGTGAATCATATTCCTCTTGGAAAACAGTGGAAATGGAAAGACCACTTCACTGTGTTTTCCATACATGTGCAAGGCCCCAGTGGGGACACAAGGCTGGTGAATGGATTGTGTAAGTGCAAAGAAGTTCTCTGGGATATGAAGCACACTGCATGTGCTAGCACACATCTTCCAACCTTCCACTGCCACAGTAAACACACGGCAGTGCTTAGCATATGTAAAACAAGCCAAACTGCACTGGTTATTTCATGTTCTTACACACTCATCTATAGTGTCCCATGGCCCTCATAAGGCCCAAATTTCATTAATACACAGATATGGCAATTCTTCTGCTTTATGTACCCACTCTGCCTTCTCTTCCCACCATCAATTGACAAGCCATTGTTTTTGTTGTTCTTTCTTTTCTTAATATTTTTCTGATGGCAAAGTCTATCACATTGGACTCCTAAAAGATATAGCTTGATGCAGTCAGTGGCCCCAGGCAAACAGAAAATTCATAAAATGTTGTGAAGGGCAGATCAGAGTCTTCTCTGATACTGGGTAATTTTATACTTGGCAACACTATGAAAAAAAAGTTGATAAATGATCTGTTAACCCGAACAACAAGAAGAGAAAAGAGCTAACAAAATTCAAGAAAAGGAAAATCACAGAACTTGCAATCTGGGCCAACAGACACACTGCAGGATGTGCCCTGCTGTGGCTCTGTTGGACAGGCCTCTTGGCAGAAGCACACCACAGATCCTGCTGATGACAGGTACCTGCCTGTGTACCCACAACTTCAGACTCAGGCTTATTACACTGGGGAGTCTAGAGGGGATCCCATCATCTGAAGTTTGCATTCCTTGACCTCGTATTGTCTCTCTGTGGTGTGCTCATAGCCACTGCTAATGCCAACAGCCTCCTGTGCCAGTGATCACAATTCCAGGAAAAATTTTACTCATTTTAAAAACTGAGATGGTTGGTAGGAGGACTTGGGGCTTTCTGGTAGCCCTTCAGCACCAGGAATACACCATGGGAATTCACTCAAACCCAGGGCACAGGGTACCATGTAACATTGCCACAACATGGATGGGTACGTTCTCCAGATGATCCTGGTGAGAGGAGGTCTCAGCATTCTCCTTTAAAGCCAGCATGACAAACATCACAGGGACTACGGGTCCTCCCAGGACAGGCAGTACAGCTGTGCCCAAATTTTGCCTGGTGCTCTCCAAAGGTCTGCATAACAACAGACCTGCAGGCCACCCTGAAGTTTTTAGCCACTGATTTGCATACTCCAACAGTCCCAAGGTTTCCTTGCTAGGGTGACAGGGGTGTTCGTGGACATAGATATAGGCAAACTCCCAAAATATCACCAAGGGAAGCAAAGTCAAGGCATTGGCTCTTGGCAGAAGTTTTCAGCTATGCTGCTCTACATCAGAAAGCTTTGATTTAACCATTGATTATTCAGTGCCCTTGAGTAAGAGTAGTACCCACACATTAATATTCCCTGCCCCTCGCTCCACTTTTTCTTTGTCATTTTACTTCAGCCTCCTCAGAGTCAGGAAGAGATTCAAACCACAGGTACTGTTGTGACACTTGGCAACTCACAGAGACAAATAGAAATAATGTGAGAAACTAAGCAGGGACCAGAATAAATGACATGTTACCATGGTTGCAGTAACATGTACCACCATCTGCAGGAGACAGAAGAAAGGGCAGTGTGGCACACCTTGGACCACTGAGCATTCACAGTCAAGTGAGCAATTTTTCTTTTTGCAGTTTCAACCCCATCCATGACAAATATATTGTACATAGGGGACTGGTCAGAAGTTTGACTGAAGTAAAAATTCCAAAATGCACATCACATTAATGTAGGTTCTCAGCATCAACTGCAGTAGTGCACCACATTTCTTCTGAATGTAGACCTGGTTCTAGTAGAGATACATCTCAGGAAGATCTATCTGCTCAGCAGGCCTATGATGACGTAACATCTTCATTAGTTATTTTAAACTGCCTATTTAAACAGACAGACAAACAGAAGCTAATACAAAATAATTTTAAAACTTTTGCCTTTTTCTACTAAGTGACCCAGATTTAACTATATGTACAATATTTCAATCAAAATGTGTAGAAAAGGACATATGCACATTTGTTTAAATAAGTTTTCTTGATCATCTTAAAAATTTAAGTAAATTCTAGTCCTATGACACTTTTGTGTTAAATTATTCACTGAAAAGCTGAGGAATAGTAACATTCAATAAACAAAACTTGATAATTAACAATATATTTACTCTCAGCTATATTTTTAACTATCGTTTATACATAATTATATATATTCTATTGGATATATATGTATATATACACATTACTCTCAGGCTATCTTTATTTTGCTGGGATAGGTAGATATCTGTTGAGACCACATTTCAGATTTGAGATGCATGTCACGTATATTTTAACTTCTAGGTTTTTTTGTGGATCGAACACCTTCCCTTCACAACAGAGATAACAAGTTTACCATACTGCTACAGAGGACTAAATAATTTTCTGGAGCACAGGCACAAAAGGTTCCTAGATAATTAAAACTATGTGTGTCCATAAGAAATAACATTTTTTGGAAGAAAAGAAATCCAAACATTTCTCTAAAAACACAAATAAACATTAACATCTCAAACATGAAGTGCATTTCAGACCTAATCAAATATTTTCTTCCTGAATTATAATGGCCAGATGAAAATATTTGAGCCATCTTGTAAGCAAAATCATTAATTCTTAAACATTTCTTAAATCTTAATTGTTGTGCTTCCATAGCTGATAGTGACAAGAGTAATTTTTATGCTATATGTTGTGCTGCAAATATTCAGCAGCACTGTGCTTTCCTGAGCAAAATAACTGCCTTTACAAACATCAGAAATTGCTGACTAAATGGAGAAGAAAGCAAATTGAAAGTGATAAAAGTAGTTCATGGCTCATGGCAAACTAAAATTTAAACCTTGAAAAGAAAATAGAAGCCAACATTGAAATACACCTGTGAAATTGAAGTTAGCAACACTTATTTCTCCTTAGTTTGAAGTTATCATTACTCATGTCAGAACCCTTCCTGACCACATAGCACAATTTGGGTTCTAAAGTCAGAAGTATAGTGTGCCTGAGAAGTAAGGCCACATAAGGATGACAACTGAAAAAATACAGAAAAAGTAACTCTGTAGATGTCTTGCTTCTAAAAAGAGATCATATACTTTATCACTTAGGAGCAAGAACTTTTCTCATTTAGAAAATCTGATCATAAAAAGCTCTTCAGTAACTGAAGGCTCAGAAAATGGACTCAAAAAGTTCACTGAGCAGAGCATACATATCTGCAGATAAAGTAAACAAGATTCATAAATAAGTAGTTATCTAGCTAGTTTCTTAATTACTAATTAAGAAACTTAAGTTTCTTAATATAATTTACCAGAAGTGATCAACTGAAATCACTTTACAAATAATAATTTTGAGCCATCAACTCTCAAGCCTTTTTTTCACTGCTATTAAAATGACAACTTTTGAATACTGAAGCACAGTTTGTAAACTTAATTGGCCACTCTAGTATTAAGATCTGAAGTTAAAATAGGCATTGTCTTCTCAGTGAAACTTTTTTTGCCCTTACTAATTGTATGTTAAATTAATTAGAATAAATTATTTACTTGATTGACTCCAGCTGTATGGGATATAAAGCATATCAAGTTTGGATTGTTGTTCTTTTTCTTACTTGTTTATGAAGATGCTTCAGACAAAGTTTCTAAGCTAGGATTAGCACTATGCCTGAGAAGGCTGAGTTAGAAAAACTTTGGGAGTTTAGATAAGAGATCCATTGATGTGATACTCATTTTTCCCAGTGATCCATTTTTATGGATCTCTGAGCAGCAAAATGAAGTATTACTTCAATGAAAACAACTGAACAGCAGGCAAGCCATTTTAACCAGCACCACCAAAAAGGCTCTGAAAACAAAATGACAATGACCATCTGCTGACACAGCTATTAAAACTAACCATCTCCTTCTGGCAAAATATTTTAAGATAATGCTATAATGGTTCATGGATATATTTTGCTAACTTTTGCTGGCAAAGAGTGAGAAGAAATCTAAAGGCAAAAAAGGTGACCTGAAATCTGGCTGACCTAATGTTAAAGCATGAAGGGAAGGTTTAGAAGTCCAACAGCTTCCTCTGCCTTCATCACCTCCTATCTCTCAAATAAGATGGGGAAGGAGGTGAACATGCATTGCTTACCACAAGAACCAGGACCTTTGTGAGTAGAGTTGATGCAAGCATGTGCTTATTATCTCTATGGAAAGAAAATATATTTCTTCCAGTCCAAAAAGGATTAAAATCAACCTCTGAAACTTGTAAACTACTGTGAAATCAGGACATGAGCCTTTGCTCAGGTTAAGTCATAAAGACATCTTTAACAAAGAGGTTGAGTCTATTTCATGTGGAATATGCCCTTGCAAAGGTATCAGCATGATCATAGGCTACCCAAGGGTTCAATTTCCACTAGGGTTATTGATCCCCCTCTATAAATATTTTCTGTTGTTTGTGACTTTCTGCTCCACTGTGTCTCTAGCTACCATTCAGATCCTTTAAGACACTAGTGCATTTTAACAATGTAGTGCTCTTTGCCCATATACTGAAAGAGAATTTAACATCGGTACTATTATTACAAAAAAACAGTTGGAACATTATTTCCTGGTCCTAGAATATATGTATTTGGCCACAAGACTTCTAATGTCACCTGTCCTTTTGGATGCGTTTTATATTATATTGCTTTCTATGGAATTGTTCTTGTTATGACTTCTTCTCTGCTTTGGCAATATTACATTTAATCAAAAAAGTTTACAGATGCAAAAGTCTTGAAAATGACTGATTGATTTCTGCTATCAAAGAGGCACAAATGTTATTTTTTCCATTAACGTGAGCCTTACAGCCTTGTGTTTTTGTTCAACAGAGACTTGGAATGTTTTCCTTGCATATTTCCATTTGAACTGATACAGGCAGAAATAAACCATTATGACTAACTGAGGATTAAGATTGCCAGATCATGAATAGCAAAAGCACTGTCCTTCATATTTTTAAGACCATCAGTTTCCCTCATAAGCATTTAAATATACCACCCAGCAATTTGTTATAAGCACATCTCTCCACTGTCAGCCCACTGTCAGCTTTTTTCCAGCTACTGATTAAGAGGAGGCTATCTCCTTGATAATTAAGAATATTATGACAGGTGTCATGCCAGGTGAGAGCAATGCCTGGGAATCCCTTCACTAAAATAACTTTTGAAGCTCTGAGTAAAACAGACCCTTGGTTCCTCCCACAGGACTGACATTATTGTCCTTAGGTTTGAGAGACATCACCAAAACCCACGCCTTGAAGACATCTTTAGAAGGGTGCCACCCAGCACACCTGGCCATGGTTGTTGTCTCGTTCCTGACTGAGGCTGTTTCAGGGGGAGGGTCCAGCCTCTGCTGTGCCAGGAGGCCAGTGTCCATACTCAGACTTGCTCCCCCACTCCAGGCATTGCACTGTGGGGTCCCCTGCCAGGCTGTAGCTATGCTTTTTGGGGGTGAGGTAGCTGTGGCCAGCTGAAAAGTAAAAGAGTGGCAAGAACTGAGTGCAAAGACACAACAAAAATTAATTCAGAACTTATCCTCGAGGTGGATAGTGCTTTCAAGGAGCACAGACCAAAAAAACCACCCAAAACATAAGCATACCATCTTGGAAAAGAAATCCACAGTGGTGGTAACAAGCTACAAAACCAGGGATGATGAAAACAGAAACCACCTCTTGATTTACACTGCCTGTTTTCTTCTAAATCTGTGTTTGGTATTTCAGAGCACAATGAAGTTACAGAAAAAAGTTTTTCTGGCAGATTAATATGAAATATTTTCAGTCTGTGTCCTGTCTTTCCCGAGTTTGCCACTGAAATACCATTGAACACTGCAGCACAAATGGTTTTATGATTGAGATTCCTGATGACATTCAGTATAACAAGAAAAGAAACATGGTAAGTCAGTAAGAGAGGGGTAGCTGTTGACAAGCAGAGAAGCTAAGAGAAGTGAGAATTTGCCATCCAGAAAAGAAAGGGCTATTTGGAAACTTCTGCTTAGGTACCAGTAGGTCTGCACTACTTTTCAGCAGATGGCACTACAGTCCTAGTGTTGGACTTATATGTGCAAGTCATTTGGACTCCCAGAACAGGACTGCCTCCCTGTTTATGCATATGGCTTCAAAAAGGGGCTTCACACTTTGTAATTATTTGAGAAACAATGGCCAAGCAGAGCTAATTCCCCCTATGAACGCAAATTGTTCTTAAATTGTAGAAGTCAGCAAATGTTTACAGCCATAAACAAATTACCAATTATTTTGCAAATGTAATTTGACTATGTTCTATTTTAGAACCACATTGTGAAAATATCAGTGTAATGATATACCTGAAAATGTCAGGTAACACTAGTTATTTACTGGAACATTGTTTGTGAGCTGTCAAACAATATAAAAGCTTTAGAGAAAGAATAGAATCTATTTTGACATATACATCGATTAGGACCAAAAAGCAAATGCAAATTGCATAGATTCTATTAGGGCCTTACAAGTCAAAGACACTTTTAAAAGAAAATAACATAATCTACTGAGCAAAGAGCAAATGCAAAGAAGCATTTTTCCTGCTGAGAACAATAGGCATTACAATGGGAAAAAAAATCACCCTCATCTAGGGCAAGGACGTGATAAATTTTTCAATAGTGATGACAAGAAATTTCAAGCAATTCCTTTTAATTACATGAGGCAGGCTCTCCATGCATATTATAAACATATTTTCATTTTATAAAAAGCTTGCTTCTTGAGGTAGATGCTAATATTCAAAGAAAATTAGTTCACCTAAATAAAAACCCAATTTCCAAACCCCCAAACCTCTAGGGGGTTCAGCACTGATTAAAATAATAGTTTGGAATGCCATCTAACCAAGACCATTTGATACTACACAGGAAATGTGTACTCTGATTCATTTTAGAGCATTCTTCTCACTCCCAATTGAGTTCTTCAGCTGCTTGGGATTACACTGGATGCCTAAACTCCAATATGTATTCTAGGTACACTGACATTGACTTCTAGAAAACACAAAATGCTTATTTGAGTCACCTTCAAGAAAATCAGAATGTGACAGTCAAAACCCCCACAACTGGTTCAGTTTCTTTTGATTTCACATGATTCCTAAATAAAACTTTTCACATTCTTTTTCTCTGGAGACTTTCATGGTTTTCGTGTTTCTAGAGAGACCAGACTCTCTAAAATGTTGAAGCAATAAAGTTTTTATAAAATGCAAATTCCAAATTTTCCCCCAGCTCCAGCATGATTTCAAGCAGAAAAATTTAGCCTAGATGATGAAAAGAAAATTTCTAGTAAAAGGTTTTTTTTTTTTAAGGGGAAAAAATGGTACACTAGGGCAGTTTCCAAAATGTCAGAGATGATCAAAGAAAATATATTAGGACACGAATGTCAGAATCAGTTGAAAGTCCTAATAATAGCAGCAGAGAATATGCCCTACATTTACACTCTGATAAAAGAAGCCTTAGTATTTTAAATTACTGAAACACAGCAGATGCATTTCATAAAGGTCTGCTAATCAAGTTAGACTTAGAGCAGAGATGCTCCTGCTTACACAGAAAGAAAGACAAGTAAATTTTTCTCCAGCATTCATTTAAATTTTAATCTGTTTTTCAGATTTTACTAAGCAGCTTATATGAGCCATGGCTGAACCACATGAAATGCCTAGCACAGATCATGTTAAGATACCTCCTTATATTCCAAAGCTGTTTACTGCATCTCATGGTCCAGCACCCTCTGATGTGTTATTTGTTACTAAAACTCTCTTCACAGCAGGATTTCTTTGATTAGCTTTCTACAGGGAGACTGCTCAGAACGCAGGCTAAGTGCTGTTGATTTTCTGTATATACCAGATCATAATCTGCAGAGAGACCTCAGCAAACTAGAGGGCTGGACAATCACCAACCATATGAAATTTCACAGAGGAAAGTGCTGGATTCTGCAGCTGGGCTGGGTCAGTCCTGAATGAATGGACACACTGGAGAATGAGAGGCTGGAGAGCAGTGCCATGGAAAGGGACCTGGGGCTCCTGGTTGACAGCAAAGTGAACATGGGCCAGCAGCGCCCTGGCAGCCAGGAGGTCCTGGGGGGCATCAGACCCAGCACTGCCAGCCAGGCAAGGGAGGGGATTGCCCTGCTCTGCTCTGGGGCAACCTCACCTCGAGTGCTGAGGGCAGTTTTGGGTGCCACAATGCAAGAAGGCTATAAAGCTATTGGAGAGTGTCCAAAGGAGGGCCATGAGGATGAGCCTTACAAGGAGTGGCTGACGGCACTTTGTTCAGCCTGGAGAAGAGGAGACCTCACTGCAGCTACAACTTTCTCATGAGGGCAAGAAAATGAGCAGACACTTTTCTCTGTGATCTCTTCTCTGTGGTGACCAGTGACAGGGCCCATGGGAATGGCCTGAAGTTGCATTAGGGGAGGTTTAGGTTGGATGTTAGAAAAAGGTTCTTTACCCAGAGGGTGGTTGGGCACTGGGATAGGCACCCCAGGGAAGTGGTCAGAGCACCAAGCCCGTCTGGGTTCAAGAAGCATTTGGAAAATACTCTCAGAGCATGGTGTGACTGTTGGGTATGGTGCTGTGCAGGGCCAGGAGATGGACTTGATGATCCTTGTGGGTCCCTTTCAATCTAGCTTATTTTGCGATTCTGTGATCTGAACAGTAAAAGCAGGAACTAAAGCAATGCCAAACAATGAGATTCTTTCTCAAATATCAACAGACTTCAACTAAAGAATGAGGAGGGAAAGCATTTCTTTTCCTTTCCTCAGATGAACACCTCAGACCACACCAAATTTGTATAGTGGTGAGTATTTCTTAAGATTCAGCTTGGGCATTGTTTCTGCTTACTAAGGAAGCACAGTAGAAGATAAAGGCAGATAGGAAAAATTCTCTTCTTTCATAATGGGCCACCTTACCTTGGATTAGCTTAAGGCCGTATTTTAATTCCAGGTAATCCAGTTTTTTTCTGCATTCCATCACCCAGCTAGATAAATACAATTTTTCTTAGCTCAAAACTAGCTAAAAGTAAAGCTTTTTTGCTTTATATCATCACTATTTGATGCTATGATTTGCCTAGTGAGCTCTCCTTCTGAAATCTGAAATTCACATTACCTACTATATTTCCTTCATATCTCTTCTCATACTGCAATTAGTTTCCATTTTGCTTTTTGATTTTTAGTATTTTTTGCCTATTACCCTGGAAATAACAGCATTTATTGATTTATGTCTGTTTACATCACAGCTCAGGCAAGTATTTTATTATACGTTGCCTGAGAAAACTTTGTTAGCTTTTTACTAACTGATTCACTACCTAGATTAGAGGGCAAGCAATGAAAGGATCTGGTAAGGCATTTACTGCATTGAGCTCTCACTTCAGTCACATATGTGGAGCAGGACCAGTACCAAGCCCAGAAGATGCAACTTTTTGACATTTTGCCACACACCCAAAAATGTGCCAGTACATATTGATGACATTTAGTAGATTTTCTGTGGGCACCTTTGATATTCCAGTTTTAAGCTGCATTTGACCTGAAAGGAAATTCACCTTTTACAGAGCCCAGCTATTCCAAAAAACACATACCAAAACACTATTTTAAGAGGCTAAAAATAGGAAGTGATCTTGCCATGAAACTATAAAAAGGGAAATAGGGGTTTACAAGTTGGTATATATTAAATTATTTTGTGACTTTTTGCCAACAGAGGGAAGTCTTTGGGTTACATAAGCTTGGCAGTGTCTGTGTTCAGTGGTACCTGAAGAATTATGTAAGTTTTTCTTTTTTATGAGCTAAATGTCTTCAGCATCTGCCTTACTCCCAGTACATTCTCCTAAATAATCAAGACAACATGTTTACAGTTTTGGCAGCACAGATTTCAGCACAAATATTAATCTTCCCAAAACGTGAATACCTTGTTGAAGGATGAGTGATCACTGATTAAAGTATTAATATTCTAGCACTTACCACTAAAATATCTGTAGGCCAGGTAGTCCATGTACTCATGGTTATAGTTTTCCTAAAAAGAAGTCTTGCTTGTTTTTTAAGTTAGAAATATTTTTATGCAGAATAATAAGAAAGATAATTTATAAATCAACTATTTGGCAGACCAAGACATAGAAAGCCATTGAAACTGCATGACACATTCAAGAGCTTCTTTATATAAGGTATATACATGTATATAAATATTTATACCTTTATGGTTGTTATCTAGTAATTAAAGCAGTTAGTATGCTGAAAAAGTTTGATATTTTAAACAGTGAAGTAAAGCAATCATAGGCTCATAGGATCATCAAGTTTAGAAGAGATATTTAAGATCATCCAGTCCAACCACCAACCCAGCACTGCCCCAAATCCCTAAACTACACCACCCAATGCCAAATCCAGATGCCTCTTGAATGTTTCCAGGGATGGTGACTCTGCCACTTCCCTGGTGCATCTTATTCCAAAACATGACCACCCTAACAGCAAAAAAGCTTTTTCTAGTATCTAATCTGGCTCTCCCTTGTCTCAGCCTGAGGCCATTTCCTCTTGTCCTCTCATTGCAGGCACTGTAGCAGATTCAGGCCCCAACTCACCTCAGCCCCTTACGTGGAGCTGCAAAAAGCAATGAGGTCCCCCCTGAGCCTCCTCTTCTTGAGACTAAACAACCCCAGCTCCCTCAGTTGTCCCTCATCAGAGATGTTCTCCAGTCCTTTCGGGAGCCTCGTTGCCCTTGGCTGGACAGGCCCCAGCCCCTCAGTGTCACTTTTAAAGTGAGGGGCCCAGAACTGAGCACAGCCTTGAGGTGAGGCCTCCCCAGCGCCCGGTGCCGGGGCTCGATCCCTGCCCTCGTCCCGCCGGCCGCGCTGTTCTGGGCACAGGCCAGGGTGGCACCGGCCTCCTTGGCCACTGGGCACACTCTGGCTGATATTGAGCCAGGAAATAAAATTTAAAAAAAAGAAAGAAAAAAAGGGGAAAAAAAAAGAGTAAAACAAGAAATAAAGCTATACACTTGACAAGTAGAAATGAGTTTGTTCCACACCCATGGCTACTTCTGGACAAAACCCGTGACTTTGGCCAAGCTACGCAGGGGTATGGTAAAACTGCTAACTTTAATTTAAGTATAATTTGTAAATATTTCTACATACTCAGAACAGGAAGATTTTCATTTTTTACCTAATCACAGTCTCCTCTTTTCAAAAACTTTGAGAAGAAACAACCATCATTTTGCAAGTCATACCCTTCAAAAATACTATTCCACCCTGTCACATATGAGAGATATCTAAGAGCAGCTGCCCAGGGCTTATGTCTTTGCAGTCTCTCCTTTGATGCTTCATTGGAGAAAACAAACTGGATTTTTCAGAAAGCATCAAAACTGCTATGTGAGTATGACAGTATGATGGACAAAATTTTATAGCATTATGGGGTATTGCAAGAACCTGCTTATGATAGCTGGAGTAGAGTCTTGCTTCCTGAACTTGCAGGAATAAAATAAGCTTGTTTCTAGGACAGCTCTGTGGTACAAGTTAGTATATGATGCATCTGATATACATCTCAGGCTATGTCCATCGTTGTCTCAGATTTAACATTTTATGTAGCTGGTCTTTTACTGTGGTAGACTCAGCACTTCAGGAGTATGACAGAAGGTTTTTCTGGAAAGAAAAAAATTCTGTGTCTACCTCATACCAACTGATACAACTCTTCCTTTCATTCAGTGTTCTCTCCTTGCAGGGAAACCAACAGAAGGTTGAGACCATCAGTGACACTAATGTGATAATGTATTTAAGAAGGAAAAAACATGGCTGCACTATAGCAGCCACAGAAGTGAGACTGTGACAGAAAGAACTCTGCAGACACCAAGGTCAGTGGAAAAGGAGGGGCAGGAAGGGCTCCAAGCTGGGGCAGAGAATCCCATGAAGCCCATGGTGAGGCAGCTGTGTCCCTGCAGCCCCAGGGGGCACAGAGATTCATCTGCAGGCTGTGCAGGACCCCACGCCAAATGGGTGGATGCTTAAAGCAGACTGTGATCCCATGGGAAGCCTGCAGTAGAGCACGGTCCTGGCAGGACCTGTGGAGACCACAGCTGACATAGGAGCAGGTTTGCTGATGGGACTAGTGACCCCACAAGCTCCCCACACTGGAGCAGCCTGTTCCTGAAGAACTGACCCCATGGGAGGGACCCACAATGGGGTAGCTTGTGAAGAACTGCAGCCAGTGGGAAGGACCCATTTGGTGAAGTTTGTTGAGGACTGTTTCCCATGGGAAGGACCGCACACTGTGGCTGGGGAACAGGCTGAGGAGTCTTCCTTGGGTAGGAAGGAGTGGCAGAGATAAGGTGTGATGAATTGACTTCAGACCCTATTTCCCAAGCACCTGTGCTGTTCAGCGGTAGGAGACATAGAATTTAGAAATTACTCTGAGTCCAGGAGTAAGGGAGGGGTTAATGGAACCTAGTCTCCTTTGATTGGCAAGAAATTAAATAATGCTCATAAGATGGGCCTCTTTTGCCTGTAACAGTAATTACTGAGTGATCTCTCCTTATTCTTATCTCAACTATAATGAGCCATTGGTTAATTTTTTCTCTATTCAGCTGAGGCAGGGAGTCATAGAACAGCTTGCGAGGGCACCTGACATCCAGCCAGGGTCAAACCAGCACAAATGCACATGTGTAACACCAACGCAAATATCTGTGTGTGTGTGTGTGTGTGTGTGTGTGTGTGTGTGTTTGTGTGTGTATACATACATATATATACACACACATACATATAGAGTACCTTTTTATTTATATATATTTAATAGGAAAAGTTATTTCACAATTTACTTGGATTCTTATGGAATTATGATGATATATGAAAATTCTAGTACAGGAACAAAAATCTTTGTCTGAAAAGAGGAAAAACTATTTCCTCTGTGAAAGCAAAACCTCTTCTTTTCCAGAATGCCCTCAGAGTGGCTGAGAGATAAAGGCCCACAGCACTTCATGCAACCAACTTGTCAAGAATGAAAGATGCTCCGCCACACTGGTCTCCAGATGTGAGGTTTTGAATTTTAAGAAGCTGAAGTCTAGTTTAAGAAAGGGAACCACCAGTTTTGCCAGAAGAATCACAAAATATGCCAAGGTGGATGAGACTGACAAGGATCATCAAGTCCATCTTCTGGCCCGGTCTAGGGCTATCCCCAAGAGTCACACCAAACGGAAGATGATTCCATTTAAAGAGTAAGTAAAGCCCAAAACCCTGCTAAGGTGCCAACAACCCTTAGGCAAGACTGCAAAATCAATTGCAGTAGACAGGTTTATTTATTTCTTTATAATATAGTACAAAAATATTTCTATTTAAAATACAGGATCTGAAGAAGAATAAATTCAGTTTTGAGTTTTGGTTCTTTGAATTTTTACTGAAGTGAAGACTGATCAAGCAGTATATTTTTGTGTAAGACATTTAAATCTCCTTACTCTTTTGGTGTGAGGGGAAACCTCACATAGCATTACTCTCTATGGATCACTAGTTGTCTGTGATTTTCAGTGTAAATTAATGATTAATTAATGATTTAGCTAATTCCCTGCATAAATTAGGGCTACAATATTTTTGAATTAGCATATTATAAACTACTTCAGTAATTAAGAGAATTTTGAATTCACTGTATATAGGTCCCTGTGGTGATTTTTGTATATTTCAAGAAAATATATACTAGCATAGATTTAAAAACCCTGATAAAATAAAAATGGTCCTTAAAATAATTAATGATTGTCTTAATGAAACAAAGGGATACAATGCTTTAAAACAGCCTTCCAAAGCCCACAGAAATGTAAGTAAGGAAAAAAAATATATTGAGGAATTACTAGTACTCTTCTACAGCAAAAGTGTTTTTTTCCAAAACTTTGGAGACTGAGTGGAAATATAGTTTGCAGGTGGGTATGGTGATTTTCATTTTTCATTACTATTTCCCTGAGACCACTTTAACCAGCAGTCCAGTAGTCTTCCTCTTATCCTCAGTATCTTTTCTTTGTTAGCTATTGATGTAAAGTGGGCCTTAAATTCTGGAAGATAGTTCCTTCACCTCCAGCCCTTGAATTAGTTACTTTGGGGAACATGTATTTCTCTGGTAAAAACTGTGACTTGATAAGACTGATAATAACAACAACAACAGCAATCACCACCATCTTCATCATAATCATCATCAGAATTGACTTACTGAGACTGTGGACAGTTTGCAAGGGCGATGGTAATGGGACACCAGTATTGCACTTCTGACTCTAAGAAGCACTAAATAATTTAGATTAACTAAGCCAATGTTTACTTCTCTTTCCAATATCCTGGAAAAATAATCTAACCAGCAGACAGGTAAGAAGGGTATACCAGCCTTTACTTTGATTTGCCATTCTATTGTCAACAATAGCTAGTCTAACACAATAATAGGGAAGCCATTTTTTAAAATTCTGTTCTGAAAGATAACTAAAAAAAAAGATATTTTTCAGAATATTTTTCATTAAATTGACAATGCTTTCGTTTGAGCTAATTAAATCTTATCAACCTAACGCAATGCAATATGTACAATGCCATATGCTTTTAAGTATTAGCTCTTTAATACTTGCTTATTCTGTGCAATATCTCACACTATAAAGCATTTGTCATGAAAAAAAAACCGACAATGACATTACTGAAGAAGTGTTAGACAAGTACTTCTAAATTTTGGAGAAAACAGTAATTTTGCAGGGAAATTACTGAAAGAGGACCTCATCAGGGTCTATAATTATCTGCAGAAAGGCTGTCAAGGAGCCAGGCTCTTCTTGGTCAAGAGGTAATGGGCAGAAACTGATGCACAATATGTTCCAATTCCTGCATATGAGGAAGAACTTTACCCTGTAGGTGACTGTGCACTTGTACAGACTGCCCAGAGAGGCTGTGGAGTCTCCCTCGCTGGAGATACTCAAGAACTGTCTGGAGAAAATCCTGTGCCAGGTGCTCTGGGATGATGCTGCTTGAGCAGGGGAGTCAGAATAGACCAATCATTGTGGCCCCATCCTGACATATTCTGTGACTCTGTGAAAGTGCTATTCCTGCTAAAGATCTCCACCGTACTGATCTTTTCCCTTTGCTTTTATTTATCTCCACAATTTTTTTGTTCATACCTTTCCTATTTTCCTTTTATAGAAAACAATCTGTTTTAATGAAATATGCCATTCCCCCAGTTTTTCTTAGAAGTTGGTTAATCATCAGGAAAGACAAATCTTAAATGTTCCTTTTTTATTAATATTGTACGTACTACATTCTTTCCACATTGTTTGGGGATGTGACAAATTGTCTTTAATTTCCACACACAAAAGACTTCATTTACAATTTTTTTTCTTTAAATACACTTCATTACCAGCTGTCACAAATTATCTAAATAAAAGATATTTGGATTAAGATTAGAACTCGGCAGAAAAAGCAATAAGAATTCCTAATATTCAGTGTGGTATGGTCTATTGCATTTGTTTCTGAGCACATTCCACTTACAGATGTGCTAACTCAATAAATGCCTGTAATAGCAGCTCTCTTTAAACTATGATGCATTGATTTTTCTTGGGTATGGGTTTCATAGGTATTGTTAAATATGTTCATGAATAATAAAGAAATTCTAAATGACTGTAGTACTTGTTCATGTTGGTTTATTTGCCAGTTGTCTGGATGTTTGATAATCTTTAAAAATTTATAGTTCACGCAGCCTTAGAAAATAATAATTCGAACTATTTTGTATACCACAGTTTTCCAAAGTGTTCTTTTCCTGTAACTACCCTAGAAAATTCATCTAAAAATCCATACTTAGATCCATATCCATCCCTTTAGAGTATTTGTGGTAGTTACTTCCCATAAAAAATCAAAACTTCCTTACTTTTGATATTAGCATTGGTTAAAACAATACACTTCATTTTTTCCTGCTGATGTGTCAGTACCTATAACAGCTGAAAATAATGAAAAAATAATGTAGATATGCTATTTGCAAGCAAACGTAACTAGAAAGACAAATGGGTCTATGTGGCATAATATGCTAACCTGAGCAGGTTGGGGAGAAGGACAAAAACTTATGTCCATCCCAAGCACAAGAACATGCTGGGTAGGAAATGGATTGAGAGCAGCCCCATGGAAAAGGACTTGGAGGTGCTGGTGCATCAGAAGGCAGACATGACCCAGCACCAGCAGCCCAGAAAGCCAACCATGACCTGGGCTGCCCCAAAACCAGCATGGGCAGCAGGGCAAGGGGAGGGGTTCTCCTCATCTCCTCTGCTCTGGTGAGCCCCCACCTGCAGTGCTGCACCCAACTCTGGGGCCCCCAACACAAGAAGGACATGGAGCTGTTGGAACTAGCGCACAGGAGAGCAACAGTACTGATCAGATTGTTGGAACACCAGTCCTAGTCAGGCTAAGGGACATGGGGTTCTATTGAGCCTGGAAAAGAGAAGGCTCCAGGGAGGTCAAGGAGCACCTTCTGCTCTATAAAGGGGCCCCGCAAGTGAGGTGGAGAGGGACTTTTATAAAGGCATGGAGTCATAGGAAAAGGTGGAGTGGCCTTAAACTGAAAGACAGCAGGTTTAGATTAGATATTAGGAAGAAATTCTTTAGTGTGAGGGTGGTGAGGCACTGCAACAGGTAGCCCAGAGAGGCTGTGGATGCCCTATTCCTGGAAAAGTTTTCTACCCAGTTGGATATGGCTGTGAGCAGTCTGGTCTCATGGAAAGTGTCCCTGAACATGGCAGGGAGGCTGGAACTAGGAGATCCCTAAGGTCCCTAACAATCCAAACTATTCTATAGTTCTGTGATCTTTTACTAGACCACAAAAAGGAGACACCCACTCACTCAAAGTAATGGTGATCTCAATACACCAGGAATAATTCAAACTCTGCTGAAGGACCAGAACAGTATCTCCCGTTTGCTTCTTTTCTCACATAGCTTTTGGGTTTGGCTTTGTGAGCTTCTTCTATCTCCCTCTCTGAAACACCTTTAGGCTTCATGCTTTCACTTCTATGTACACAAGCATCTCAGAGAGATTAAGTTGGATGAATACCACTGATTTAGTCCAAACAGGGATTTCTATTCTTTCACATTCTTTACAATTTGTCAGACTGCCTGCCCTCTCATTTCACACCTCATGCTC
This sequence comes from Ammospiza nelsoni, assembly GCF_027579445.1. Lineage (NCBI taxonomy): Eukaryota > Metazoa > Chordata > Aves > Passeriformes > Passerellidae > Ammospiza > Ammospiza nelsoni. The sequence goes on along the minus strand of NC_080669.1, from coordinate 72,383,497 downwards.
TCTCTCAGTTGACACAGTAAGGAAAAGCCACAAAACCTTTGTTTGCTTATGTTGGGTTGGACCCACTAATTAGAATTCAAAGACCCAAACTAACAGCTAAATTTGACATCTCATCAAAATGTCATGGAAAGGTTCATTACCCTGATGCATATTAGAGCTGCCACATTCATCTGGAATTCAAAATGAACAAAGAATACAGGAGAAATGCAAAAAATCAATTTTCAACATATTATTTAACAGGAATAGAGAAATGTTACCAAGTACTTAAGAACAGACACCAAGTGATACATGATGTCTATATTGATAATCAAAAATCCTGGAAGAAAAGAACCCCAAACTACAAGCAGGATTCTCTAAGTAAATGGTGTACAAAGTCGGTTATATATACCCCACAATTTTGTTCTTTGTATTTAAAGGCTTTATACTGCTTAGGGCTGACAAGAAAAACAGCATTTGTAAAATACAGAAATTTGATGATTCTTGACAGAAATACTTCTGGGAGTAGTTCACAGCTGTATGCTTTGTCTTGCACATAATCATTCCTCATCTTAAACAAGACATGCTGGCCTGATTTTTAGGAAGAGCATTCAATGCAGCTGCCAGGAGAGGAAGCAGGGGACCACTCTGTACCCTCTGATACACAGATGCTCTCTAGAACCTCTGCACTCAGCTCTAACACAATCCAGAGATGTTCTGGCATCACCTCCTTTCCCCTGTTACACAGGAGCAGCCAGAAGGAAGCAGGAGCAGCTGCAGCAGCTGGTTCCCAGGTAAGGATGTGCTCACAGGGCTGGTGGCCTCCGAGCAGCTGCCTGCAGGCACAGCAGCTCCCGGGCTCACAGCCCCTGGGCAGGCTCCGCTGCCTCCTACAGCCCTCCCGTGGGGGCATGGAGATGCCAGTTTCCAAAATACCCCCTCAAACCTTGCTGTCTCCTCAAAAGCCTCCGGCAAAATGCACGGAGAGGTCTCCAGCTATGTTTCCAGCAAGTCGGTGCATAGTTAGGGCTCCTGCTTCAGCAAGGCCAAAGTGCCATTCAAGCATCGTGAGCTCCCTCACAGCACTGCACCTCATCCTGGCACTCAGCTACAAAGAATATGCAGTGGCAGGGATGGGAAAAGTTAGGTCTTCTAGCAGATAGCAGAGGGATTTAAAAGAAGTGATAGAAATTTTCCTTCTTTCCTAATATTTGTCAACTCCATACATTGCTTTTTTTCATAGACTTTCAGAACAGGTATGCTGACACAAGAATGTCCAGTTAAAAATACAATCATTTGAACAAGGAACAATTTATCACATTTAGGGACTTCCCTAAAGACCTTGGTCAAAATTTCCAATGTGATGAACTCTTCAAATCACATTTAATTACAAAGTTATTAGCTCAGTAATAGCACAATTGAAAAAGAAACTGCATAAACCCCTTAATTTCTTGCCTGTCAGATTTTCAATTGTATGTAAAGAATGGTCAATACTGCCATAGAAATACAGTGTAGAAACAGAGGGTGAAACAGATTCTTATTGGGTATGTCCTTTTATGAAAATTCATTCAAATTAAGATTTTGGATACTAGCTTCAACACAGTGGAAGTCTTGCCTTCAAAATAATCTAAAAGCAAACTTTCCTCCTACCACTGATGCAAGAATATAAGGAGGATCATTTCATTAAATAAGACCAGAAAGTAGCCAATTGTCAAATATTTAAATAAGTGCTCCCTGCAGTAGCATGTCTTATAGTGCATGTAAATATTTTAGTTGCTTTTAATGGCACATCAATCTACTCTCAGAGGTAAAACAAGGACAACCTGTGAGACCTACAGCTAAAGTAAAGATTTTTGAATATTGGATCCCAAATTGAGGCTGCAAAAAATGAAGTGCAAAGCTTAAGTATGCGTTAGAAAGGGGATCACCTGAAGCCACTTCTCAGGAAATATGTGGAAGGGCCTAATATGGAATTTTATGAGGATAGATAGATAGATAGATAGATAGATAGATAGATAGATAGATAGATAGATAGATTTCAAATGAAATGTTATGTTTATGTTAGGAGGAACAAGGGTGTATTACACAAGGTCAATCAAAGAAGAATATTTTGCAAAGTTATCTAATTTGTATACTCAGTGCTTGCATATAAATTATTTAGATAAGAGCCTTGGAAAGATGAGTGAGGAGGTTTGACAGAATTTTCACTGACTACTTTAAATCTTTTACTTAAGGACAGTAGAGTTATAGGAATGGAGAATTCTGAAGGTGAATAGAAGGCAATTCATAGATGCAAGCTCAGATTAAGTCATGCAAACTGGAACCTGTTGGGCTGGTCTTCAAAATGTGACATTTTGCTTAAGAAAAGAAATAAAAGAAATCACATATTAAAGAGTAAGAGAGAGGAACAAGATTATCTGTAGATCATAAATAGCAGCACAAAAAAAAATTTAGATATTCCATAAATAGCCGAAACTTATGTGGTTTAACCCCAGCTGACAAAAAATCGAGTCACTCACTAACTGCCCTTGCTCTGCCCTGTCAGCAGTGAGATTGGGGGAGAGCAGGAAAAAGATAAAACACTTGGGTTGAGATAAGAATAGTTTAATAATTGAAGTAAAGAAAAAGATCATAAATAAACAAATACAATTACCAAAGTAATATTTACAATAATGAAAGAGAGAGAGAGAGGAAGAAACCCCCAAACCCCGCAGGTGATGCAGACTACACCTGGTCACCATTTGCTGATTGATGCCTGGCCTGGCCCCAGCTGTGACCTGCAGCTCCCAGCCAAATCCCCCAGTTTATAAGCTGGGCATGACTATCTATGGCATGGAATACCTCTTTGGTCTGTGCAGGTCAGCTGGGCTGGACCTGCTTTCTCCCTGGTTTTTGTGTGCCTACACACTGGCAGAGCACAGAAAACTGAAACTCCTTGATTTAGGGTAAGCACTGCTTAGCAGCAACCAGAACATCAGTGTGTTGTCAACATTCTTCTCACAGTAAATCCAAAACACAGCACTAAACCAGCTACTAGGAAGAAAACTATAACTCTATCCCAGCCAAAATCAAAACAGTGAGGTAGGACACATCCTTTAAAACATCCTGGCTAGACCTCATTAGATTCAAGCACAGTTTCTTGCCACTCTGTTTTGATCAATTTAGATTCAATTTTAAGATCCATATAACTGATACCTTCTTTGAATTTATTAAAAGAATGACTTTTAGTGTATGATTATGAATTTCTGTAAATGAGCCATTTAAAGATGCACATTCATTCATGTAAAGCCCTAGACAATTACTTTAGGGATAATAGAATAATTTTCTCTTTGTTAAATGGGTAAAGTGAAATAAAAGAAGAATTTACTGTGAGAAAAAAAAAGTTTAAACTGTTATTTCTGAAATTATTTTTCATATTTACTCCTGCAAATTTTTATCATGGCTAGATGTTGGTACTATGTCAAGTTTGCATAGAATCAGCAAAACACAAGAAGTCTGATGAATAAGGACGATATATAAACTGCACTTTGAGAATACAAATAGCTCATTCATACACACAAGAATTAGAAGAGGACAGGAATGAAAAATAACAACAGGAGCAGGATTGAATAATACCCTAGTAATGTCACAGATCATTTAGATCCATTACTAGGCTGATGACATTTGCTACATGAAGAATGGTATGGTAGGAAAAGCCATAGAAATGGTAAGAAAAGCCTCAAAAAACATGCACCTTCAAGAAAAAGACGTTAAAAAAATAACATACATGAGTACTCTTTGCTGGTTTGTGAAAGACCTAAAGTATCTCTTGTTACAGTATAAATGGAAAACCTGCATCACAAAGAATCAATGAAAAGGGTAGTTCTCAAAAGCAAAGACCATTTTTCCAACCAGAGCATGGATTGTCAGATGGGATGTTTTTTGTGTTCAGGTTCTTAAAAAAAAAAAAAAAAAAAAAGAAGGCACATGACTACAAATGACTACAATACAATATTTTTACAGATACGTATGGAAAACTTACTTACTAGACTTACTGGTTTCAGTCCAAATTTATGCAATTTGCAATGACAAATACTTACTCCTTAAGAGAGGGGGAAAAAAGAGTGTAATGAACCATAACTGAGAACATTAAAATTTGTAGCAACAGCTGGAACCAAACCAAGACCCAAACCTTCAAGCCATAAAAAGTACTTGGCAAGCTTCTATTTGCCCTGTCATCAGACCCTGTAGCAGGAGACATTCTGTTGATGGGATAAGTACAACTTTCATGGCTGAAGATGTCTTGGTTTTAAGACTGAAATTAGATTAAACAGTCTGCCTTAGTTTGTACAGTTAAAATGGTGACCTACCATTAAAAAAAGCAAATGAACTGAAGAAAATGAACTATGAAAGAAATGGATTTTGCAAGAGCAAATGGATTTGCAAAAGCAATTCCAAGCAGAAGCTCGTGGAAAAACACCCCCAAAACAACAGAAATAGGAGGAGGCAAATATGTGGTGGGGTGGAAGAAAAAGAATTAACGTCAAATGAACCTAAAAGCATGTAATTGAGTAATAAGGACTCTTGACTACAGCATGAAAGAAGCTGTAGACATTTGATGTTGCCTTCAATTCAAATAAACAAATTGTTCCCAAGGGATGGCAGAGCACCGATCCAAAGTCACTCAGACAAAACTATTTAGAAATTCTGAATTCTATATGAACTCATTGCTCACAAAGTAGGAACAAATAAAATCTATCTCCTCCCAACTCCCGTAAACAGGTCTAACAACAGCTACTCCAAGAACTAACCTTTCCTGACCACCTTGGGAAATCGTGATTTAGAAAACTAATGGCTGACTTCGCAGACCAGCTGCTGATTGAAGAAGTCACAGTGTAATTAGTGAATTCTTTTCAAATATACACATCTGGCTAGCTCTGATTTTCTCTAGGATTCATGTTGACATGACAGGGAACAGGGCTTGGCGAGGGCAGCTGTCACATCGTTCCTAGGCCCTGTGCACCTATCATAGACATTGTATCCCATAATCTCCTGACTGAATAATGGGACGTATCCCTAGAGAAACACAGTCTTCTCATCTACAGCTCTCATTGTAATGCTATTTCATAATATTACTGTTGACAAATAAATGGTACTTTTCCCATGCTCCTAAAATACATAATATTCTGCATTTAATAATGCTCTTTTTTTTTTTACCATCTGTTTCTCCATCAGTTGCCATAAATATATTTTAAAAATATCCTTTAGGTTCTCACAGATCATCAAACTTCCTTTTCCTAAATGCCTTCCAAGTTTGGCAATGCAACCTGCTATATTGCTTTGTAAAATAGCCCCCACCACCCATAAAAAAAACAAAAACAGAAAACAAAGCAAACACCAAAAAATCCACCACAAACTATCCTAACTGTCCTTTTCCTAAAAGCTGCACTCAGTCAGCACAGGCTGGAGTTTTGTCCCTACCACCATACCTATATCTTCCTTAGAATATTACATCCTTTATAAAGAATAATTAATGTGTATTGATTGAAAATTTTTTCCAATGTTTAAAAAGGAAAAATGGAAGTTTACCTGGAACAGCTGAGTACAAATTGCTCATACTTACCTCAGGGATTTTGCACTCTGGGACATTCTGACCTCTCACTTAATTGCTTCTGACTCATAAAAAAAATGCAAAAGAATCCATTAACTTCTTTAATTAATTAACTCCATTAATATTAGTCAATTTGTTCTAACTTTTCTTTGTTGATTAAGAAGGATCTTATAAAGATTTGCAACTCAGTAGGTTTACATCCACATTTACGCCCATGTGAGACATGAATTGGGGGTGTTGGAGAGTAAGGGCCACTGGGAACTTAGAATAGAACAGCAGCAAAACAAGAAGACAGAGAAGGATTGTAGATGCTGCATGACATGCACTGTTTCAGTTCTGGAGCTAGTTCTACTGCCTCATCCAATGCTAGAAAAACAAGATAATTCACCACTAGGAGTAAGCTCACCACATACAATGTTTTCTTTCTTGGCTAGTGCTTCCTGGGACCTGAAATATGCAGTATGCTAACAAGACCAACAGCACAGCATCAATGAGTCTCGCAGGCCATACACATGCTGAGCATTACAGAAAAGGAATCTTTTTTTCACATACTTCCTCTAAAATCACTCCTATAATTTGGTATAGTTACAGATAATTACACAAGCAGGACAGAAAAATGCTCTGTGTACCCAAAGGCTTATGATTTTTCAACAGTTTGTAAGGAAATAAAGCAAACAGACCTCAAAACAAGTTGTTGGTTTAGATCAAGCATTCAATGCATCACAAAGCTGGGGGGAAAATTCAGAATGGTCTGAGACTGATGATCTCAACTGCAACAGTGCCAAGAGAGCTATCTCCAATGACCTGAGTGAAAGTTATAAAAGAAAAGTATGTCTCCAGTCTTTCTGAGGAGGCAAATTATCATAGCTGAGGTTTCAGAAAGCTAATTCAGTCCTTTGATCTAGAAACTGGCAGTAGGATAATGCTGGATTATCTCTCATCTTTCCCAAAAGAGCAGGGGGAGATACCACCACAGATGAAACAGTACCTCAACGAGAGTTATGTTTGCTAGAGGACAACTAAAGAAGCAGGAAGCAGCACACTCCAGCATTGAAAATACCCATGCAGACATCTGAGAGCTCGGAATTACCAATTTACTGCCAGTTATATTAGCTTAATAATTTCTGTTAAAAGTCAATAATCAACTTATTGTTTATAAATAGTTTTTTCTGGTCAGACCTACAGACAAAAGCACTTCAGTAGCAGGTAGAGCTGTCCACATACGTCCTTGATATATTTTTCTGACAGAGCCTGAAATCTGCAGCCTGAACTACTGACAATGACAAGATGATTTTCATTTTCAATGTATTTCTTTTTCCAGATACCAGACTGCCACAATTGAATATTAACATCAGCATTTCTTGTTCAGACCCAACAATATCCATATTCACATTACTGCTGCCTCCATGAAGATGACACTGACTTAACTCAGGCAGGACAGTGGCAAAGAGCAAGCAGCAGCAGGCTGAGCTCTAGAAGAATTCCAGTGCCATGTGAAAGTTTCAATCTTATTGCACCATACCTATCTTTACCTTTTTGATTCTTTAATGAAAATTGAATTAGAAAATGATAAATAAAGTATAATCCTAATGAAGGCAACCAGAATAAAAGACAATAGGTTCAGTGGTGGAACATGAACCAGCAAGCATCTAAATCTAAGGTCTTATTTAAGGTCTGGCTACAAGATCAGAAAAGTCCCAGTTATCTTCTTAGAAATTGATGGAAATCATTTCCACTCCCAAGCCTCTCAAAATACACATCTCTAATAGCATTTGTTTTCTGCACCTTTCATCCTAGTGAAGCCTTCCCTTCTGTTTTGAAAAGATCACCCAATTAAGAATCAGTCTAGAAGAACAACGCCTGTTGCAGGCCACGAGTATTTCTTAATAAAAACATGGGGAGAGTCATCAGAGAGGCTGCCTGAAATTTTTGTGTAGTTGGGGATCACCCTTCAGGATGATGAAATCACTCCTCATCTAAACACCATGCAGTCCTCTGCTATGACTACAATTGGACATAACAGGAATTCCTGCAAAGCAGTAAATGGCTCTCCAGAACTGTGTCAAGAGAGTGTGTGATATAAATGCATTTTAGTTTCAGTAGAACCTGGTGGTTAATAGTCTAGAATTACATCTGGCTTTCTGTAAAAGATTTCCTATGTAATTACGACCAGATGTATGAACTGAGGCACATGCTCCAAGCACGTTTCTTTAATCTAGAGGAAAATACCTTCTGCTGCTAGACCTGTTAGGTTATTAAATTGAGCACAACCACTGTAACAGTTATGAACTTCCTTGCAAAAATTGCTACAATATACATTAGAGCATAATTTGTCATTGAAAGGACATTCAGGGCTACCACTTTACCACTTCCAGTTAAAGCCTTCTGTTGTCACATTTTCCCACCATAAACTCACCTTAATTAAAGCAATTCCTAAAATGGTTCCAGAACCTTCTGCACGTTTTGGGCTAGAGTATCAAATAATAAAACAGTCTACAGTGCTGTCAGTGACATGGAGAACTAAAGCAGTTAGACTGTATGAAAATTAGGGGGTCAGACAGAAGCGAACTATCTGCAATTGCAGAGCAAACACATGCCCTGACAGGTGCCTGATGAGCAGACTGTCACCTAAAATAAGTAGATGAAGACATACAAAAATACTAATGCAGAGCAGCATATACTCCCTCTCAAGAAAGCAACACCAGTTATTTCTGAGACAGAAACAGGAATGGCAGAATTGGGCAGTTCACATGTTTGTCCTGATTGCACAAAACTCTGTGAAAGCTCAAATAACTACCAAAATCATGGTCTGCTTCCTTGGATATCACCACAAAATGCCCAGAATAAGAAAATTAAAAGGAACCAGTTAACTTTTTCAATATAGACACCTCAAAATACATTTTTTGAGGATTACTGTATTCTGCAAGAATATGTAAATATATTGAACTATGGATTTCCTGTAACAGAAAATTTACAACACAAAGAAGGGAATGTTCCACTCACTACTGAGTCAGTATTCATGGCACTGAGGGACAAAGGCGTTTTCACATTTGCATTGCTCTTGAATAGGTATTTAAAGTGAATGGAGAGAGTCTGGGAGGAATGCAGAGACATCATATGAGCATCTGGAGATGAGGCTGGGAAAGCCAAAGCCCAGATGTAACTGAATGCAGCATGGGATGCCTGAGGCAGTAAGTAAATCTTCTCTATGTAGATAGGTAAGTAGGAAAGCTAGGGAGGCTGGTGCCACTGTTGAGATAGGAAAATCCTTTTCAAAGGGAATCACTATTTAGTATTTTTTTACGAAGTGATTTGTACACTTTTACAAAGTTTTTAGGGGGTTGTGTTATCTCAAATAGGTGTCACTAGAATTTTGGTTTGGCTGGTTGGGTTTTCTTTTTTTCTTTGTTAAATTTGGATAAGCAAGAGTTCAAAACACTAGCGGCTTTTGTATGTTCCATGACAAGCAAATTACTGTGGATAGGAAAAATTCAACTTTACATATAGTGAGCTCATGTCATGTCAGTAATTACCAAAATTTACTGTACCTTTCCTACAAAGAGTCACTTGATGTTTGCCAATCTTAACAAAATTTTTAAAAATACATTTTTACAGCATCATAGATTAAAAAAAATCACTGCTTTGGCTTACACTGCAGCATTTATAAAAAGCAAAACTCTTGAATTCAACATTTTCTCATTTCCTTTGTATGTGTGTATGTAATATAAGTCTGGCAAGTCTTCATTCTGCCATCTAATCCACTAGATAAATCTCTTATAGCAAAATTGAAATCAAATCTCCAAAGGGAAGCATAGCAAGTCAGTTTTCAGAATGAATACTAAACACCTGATGCCCTCTTAGTTGATCGGTTACAGAAAACTTTGGAGTCTGCTTCCATCCTCCCTGGTTTTCTGTTTTTTCAAGATACCCTTCCTGAAGAGCATTATAAAGATGTAAGCATGTAAACAGATCTTGCTCCCATTCCTACCCACAGCATCCTTAAATAAAGAGAACCTCTTGTCCTGCTGGCAAGGCAGGGCAGTTCTGGAAAAACGTGGCATAGAAATGTGACAGCACATCACACTCTGTTCCCTTCACTGTAAGAAACCACAGTTTTTCTTGCTAGTTTGTAAAAAATACACTGCTAGTAATACAGTTGCTTCCCACACAGGAAGAGGAGCAAAGGACTTTTCCTTCAGTGTTAAGGAACAAATGCCACAATGTTCCTGACACTTGCCAAACTTGGAAAAGTCATCCCACTGAGCTTTCTTTTCCCTCTAGCCCACTGCAAAAGGCTTTGCCAAAATAAAAGAAATGCTCTAAAGATGAGAAAGATTAATTACTTTTTTCCCAGATTCTGCATTTAAGTAGAACATGGACATGCCTTTAGGGAGGGATCCTTGTTCAATATAAACAATTCCCTCTTCTCCCCGTTCTGCCCTGCCAGACCAGCAATACATTCTTTCCAAAACTAAGAGAGAATTAATCAGTTGTCTAAATTTTCGTGTAGTTACTTTGCAAGTGGAAAGCTAGCAAAACATGCTGGTGATCTGATTTAGTTAAGTTTTTCTTGCCACTTTTGTACCCAAAAGAAGAGACCTGGCTACAAGACAATAGCAAGTAAAACTCCATGACTATTGCCTCACAGCGCTGTTACAAAAGACACAAACAGAAAAGTCAGCAATGCTATCTAAACCACACATTTCTCCTGATGACCCTCCTACACAGACTCTTCATCATAGTCATTCCTTCCTATCCCAAATATGTAGCTAAATAGTAGCAATTATTAGCTACTATTAATAGTAGCTAATAGTAGCTAAATAGTATGAAATTATTTTATTTTGTAGTTAATATTTGTGAAGTTTTATAGATTTATATTCAGGATACCTAAAACATCAGGTGCAATCCCTGCTTATGTTTTAAAACTAAATTTTTATTCCCATTTGTCTGTATTCCCCAAATACTTTAAACTTACTTCTTATAAATAATCATTATTCAATCAGAGTCTTCTTTTACGTGTGTCTGTGAAATTCAATGTATTTCAATCAGGTCATTTTAAATTTAAACTCGTGTCAGGGAAAGGAAACTGAGACTCATGAGCACAACCAAAGCTATGAATTTAATATAACATTTACTTAAAGCATTTTTTTTTTCTTTTGAAATGCTTTTTGCCCGGAGCTAAATTAATTACTTTCTTGTAGTGACATTGTTCTTTCAACTTTAATTGAACAATGCTTTCATATTGTTCATTTTATAAAATTAAAAGTTTAAGCACAGAATGCCAACTTTTCAAAGCAGGACTGTGCATAAGTGTCTCTCTTCAGATGTTTCAACCAAATAGCAAACATCCATAACACTTCCAGCATGGGACACAAGAGTCTTGTACAGCAAAGTGAAGATCTGCTGATATTTCACTGAATTTTGAACACCGATCCTTTGTCTTAGACACATCATGGATTGTCCTAGTTCAGTTTCATAAAGAATATCCTTAGTAGTAGAACTGATTTGGCCCATCTACAACACAAGCATATTTTTCATAAAAGACTTAAATGCCTCTGGAAAAAAAAATAATCCTGCCACAGCCATGCCTTTATAACACCACATTAGATGCACTGGAAGGAAAGAAATTCTGCTATTCCTCAAGTACCCACCTAGAGATAAATTATCTAGAAATTAATTTTAAATGGGTTCACAGAAGACGATTTGAAAGAGGTTTTGTGATCATAGTGTCATCTGTGGGCTTGAAATACTGTAGTTATCAGCTGCACTACAGGCAGAACAGACTTGGTTTCCATTTAACCACTAGTATCTTACACCATCAATTTTATCATAAGCATTACTTCAGGAAACTAAAACCATGTATTACAGAAGTTTTGAGGAAATTATAGTCATTTAACAAATATATCATGTCAACCAAGTACAATGTAGCCCTTCACGAGGTGCTGTTCCATGAAATATTCCACTAAATAATGTACACCAAATTAATAGTAAAAGACTGCAAAGGGGAAGTTAGAATTTTTCTCTTAGAAAACCTAAAATGTTGTGCATTTAAGGACTGTAAGTAAAATGTTAATCTAATCAAGCAACAATTAAAGCCTCTTTTCACATGTGTGTAAGTAGAACTGACAGATTCAATTTCATTCCTTCTGCAAGATATTATGGTGCTGAAAATGTCTGAAGATTGCTCCCAGTGCAATTTCTAGAGCAGTACATACAGTTTCTATTCTCATTAAACTTGATTCAGCACAATGAACATCCAGCTGCTGCTCTGCATGCAGTGACTCTTGGGAACATCCTTGGAGCTAGCAAGGAAATATCTAAATTTTACTCCCTTGCTTTGTTTTATCAAAGTCTACACTGAGTCTTTTATTCAAATTGCAGAGGAGGAGGTGATAGATGTAAAAGTAAGCAGTTGAATCATCTGGTGATAATGAATCATGGGATAAGACGATTTTTTTAATATCTTCTAAAAATGATAAAGAAAAATCTGGAACCATGCTGTCTTAAAAATTAAAACTAAATAAATAAACAAAAAGCCCTCTGAAAAAAATTCTTTTCCCCCCTGTCTTTTTCTTTCATTTTTTCATGACCATATGTACATGATCCCACAACCCTTTCCTTGAGTTATTCCAACTTAAGAAAAGTAGTGAACTTAAGAAAGTAGGTGAGAGAGTCATTATGATGACCATTGCTTTGTCACTTCATTGTTTCTCTTTTCACTTATATGTCACCGATTTTTCAATTAAAAAAAAGATGGGAAATCTTTCTGCAGGTTTTCTTTTTTATGTGTCTTATTAATACCTCTCCATAGAATTCCCTTTCATAACATTGGTTTTTCCATCTAGCTTTTTCTTTTACTATTTCCTTTGCTCAGTTGTCTCATTTCTTTCCTGTTCCAACCCCATGCTTTACATTTGCCTTTCTGGACTTAGGATACTTGTAGATACATGTACATGTAGACTTAGGATACTTGTAGATATTTGTAGATACATGTAGATGCCAATAGGAAGTAGCTGAATTTTACATGCCTTTGACTATATCTGCACAAATATTCAGAATCTGTCTGTGGAGTCCAGCAGAAACCCTTCAATACTTTGATAATGGTACAAAAATATCTGAAAACAGGAAGAAGTTCAATGCTTGAGTAAAAGACCATCCTTTTAAAAATTCAGAGATTTTTATTTGCAAATCAAAAATACATATGTCCTTTTAAGAAGGATAGCTCCCCCCCTCCCCAAGTTGTTCAAAAGGGTGCAAAGGTGATTTTGTCAAATTCAATCAGATGGAAAAAAATGTTCACAAAGAACTATGGCGGTACAGCCACTTCCCCTCTAAATGAATAATTCAACCTCAATACCCTTCTCAGCCTCAAGGAATTTGAATCTAAATTGATTGGTTTGAAGATGCTACAGGATTAGGTACTCTAAGTTCTTCTTAATTTTGCATTCTCAGACAGACAGGTGTTCACTGCAGTCTGACACTCGTCTCCTAGGTGGATGCACTGCAAGCTCTGAGCTTGGTCTCTCATACTCACTTTTGGGTCAAACACATACAAGAACAAGCACAAACAGGACAATTGCTGGCACAGTTAATGAAAGAAGAAAAGAGCACCCCTGAATGCATTATTGTCACCTGAACAAACCTTTCAGGCCCAAGACAGTAGGAAACAGCATTTGCATGCATTGCCAAAGAACAAATGTAAGTTGGTGTCTGCCATTCTTCCACTCTGCAAACTCCAATATCTCTGTTTCAGGAGGCTCACAAGTACTTCAGTCAAGTACTTTATTTTAAAGTTACTATTTCAGTTGCTAGGGTGTTTTCTGGACATGAACCATTCACCCCAAATATCAGTACTACTGATTTCCCTTTTCCATGGACTTAGAAACTGCCTTACTTACCAATTTTTAATATTCTCTAAAGACAATAAACGTGTGAAAGTATTTGTTTGAGACAACAATTTCAGTTGACTGTGTGACTGTGTGTTGACTATTGATCTAACTCAATTTCACAGAAATTCCTTGTCCAAGAATCTGTCATCAGAGTGACTTTTCCTTATATTTCTCTATTTCTTGTCAAATCCTCAGATCCTGTTGACTCTGAAACCAGTTTTTAAGCTCAGCATGAGGTACAGGACTCACTATCATAAGCGAAGTAAAATTCAGGTTCACAAAATGTGAAGTCAATAAATGTGAATTTTACAATGGTCTCCAGTATGGCTATGGACCTAAATAAATTTTGCCTAAACCAATTCAGATGTAAGATGTTTTGCACTCCTGTGGGAAATTCACTACTTCTCTGTTTCCTTCTTGTCTCTAAGACCACAAATACAAAAAAATTATAAAGTTCCTAAAGGAAATGTAGCAGAAAGTGTCTGAGTAGATCCGGAGCTGGTATGTGACATTGCTGGATATTCTAGAAAACTCTTGAACTCTCCTATTATGAAATTTCCATTCATTTCAGAACCAGACCTTCCAGAGACTGGAAAGTAAGATAAGTCAGGCAAGTGTTCTTCCTATTTTTAGCTTGGCTCCTCAGACCTATGTTGTCAGGTTTTGTGTTCCTTATATACAAGACTTCTGACCCAAGTGCATTCACCCACAGTGGTCAATTTTAAAGAAGTCACAGAGGAGTGAGGTCCTAAAATAGCTTGAAGAGGAGAAGGAAGTGACCCCCTAGGTGTTGGCAATGGTAGGAAGACTGCAGAAGCAGCATATGCACTGCTTGGCACAGTGAGTCCATGGAGAAGAAAAAAAAAAAAAAAGACAGGGAAACATCCTCAAAAGTGAAAAAGTTTGAATAAAATTTTCTTTTATCTTTAAGACTAAAGTCAGGCACCACAGAAAGGTAAATCTGGGAAACTCATTCAAAGGCTTACAGAAACACTTGTTTAAATGACACTGTTAGAAAAATGGAACAAATGCTCATAAGAAGGAAAAAAATATACAAACAAAATGGGTTACCACAAAATGTAGATATCCCTGTCTCAAAGCAATTCAAAGTTATCTAACATCAACAAAGCATATAAAAAACACTCCTTAGAGGCTTAAGAAAAAAGTGTAGAATATTTTGAAGGTGCTATAATTTGGTGCCAAAATACTTTGTATCTTCATTACATATATAATGTTAGTTCCCTCTCTGTCAAACTGACAGCTCTTTTAACAGTAGTCCATTTCCCGCCCTCAAGAAATGCACTGTGGTGGGAAGCGTTACAGAGGGGATCCCAAAAGGCTTCCAAGTATTAAAGATCTTAAAATCAATGACTGAGTGGCAAAATAATCCATATACTTTTTATCATGAGGAGTCATTTTCTCATTGCTGTTTTCTTTTAAATCAGATATCTCAAAGGACAAAGTTAAATGGGTAATACTAAAAATAGACTGACACCATGTACTGCAACAAAGAGCAGAAAAAGGGAGCCAGACCTTGAGTAAGTTTTTGTTTTCCATGGAAGGAAAGAGCATGACAACTTTTAAGAGTGATCTCTAACCCCAGCTGCCAAAAATGAAATACGGGCACAGAAGCATAAGCATCTATACTGCTCTGCTGGAGACTGGAAAATGATTTATTAAAGCTCTTGTCAAGACAGCTCTTGATTTCTTCCAGAAAAGGTACAATATAAGATGGCTGGGCAGGGTTGTTGCTGTTGGATATACACTTTAAACTTTTACACTTTACATGGAGGGTGATTACAGAGCATGACATATTTCATCATAAAATAAATAAGGACATTAAATTCTGTAATCATTAGAAAATCAAAAAGTTTTATGCTTTCTGGGTCAGAACCTTCAGGTTTTAATGACTTTCAATTGTAGACAGATGGGCACCATGAATTGTTGTGACGGAGCTGAAAATGTCCCATTCTTTGTAATCTCAATGCATCCAGAAATCTATATTGCTTTTCTGCATGGTCAGAAAGCTGAAAATCTCTATCCTGGAGGAATTTATGGAAACTTAGGAATGAGCAAAATCAGAAGGAAGAAGAGGATGGAATCAACTTTTCTTTCAAAAGCATTTGTAAACAGTGGTTTTCTTTAAGTCTAAGTTTTTATTATTTCCAGTGATACTGCTATGTTTCTATTAGAAAAGGCACAAAAAGCAGCATGGGCAGCAGGGTGAGGGAGGGGATTCTGCTTCTCTGCTCTGCTCTGATAAGAACCCACCTGGGGATACCATGTCCAGCTCTGAGTCACCAGCAGAAGAAAGTGTAAGGACTTAAAGACAGCCTGTCTCAAACACTGTTAAGGCCACAGAATTACTTTGCCATAAGCACAGAATGGAACGACACGATGGCACTAACTCCAGGCCTGGTGGAGGCAAGATCTGATTAGTGGCTAATGCAGCCAGACAAAAATTCCCACTCTGACAAACTAAAAAAAGAAGCTGCTTGTTTGTTTATCACTGCTCAAGCAAAGACCCCCCCAAAGTTATGGGACAGACCCCTGAATGTGCCCACCCCCAAATAGGCTTCTAAGGACGCCTGGAACTTGAACTGCAAGTTAAGTCACCATTGCAGGAACTTGAGATAAGATAAAAGTGGTACTGTTTTTTGGGTCTTATGTTAGACCTAGGGGAAGATTAACCAAGCTGGGGGAGAAGAATGTGTCACTGGTAATGGACACAAAGAATGCAGAATGTATGGGTCAGAAGGAAAGCAAACTCACCAAATGTGTTGAACCAGCTCTGACTGACTAACAGGTTGTGTGTTAGGTTAGATACAAGGAAAAAGCTTTTTACAAGGAAGCTGATTATACATTGGAACAGGCTGTCCAGAGTGGTGGTAGATCCCTGGAAACATCCGAGTTCAAATTGGATGGGGCTCAAAGCACCTGATATAAAGATGTTCCTGCTCATTGTGGGGGGGTTGAAGTAGGAGGAGTAGTTTCTCCAACACAAACTATTCTAATATTCTATGCTTCTATGATCAGGAGGTTCCCTCAAAAAGATTCAAGTCTATTTCTGGAGGGGCATCATTAGGGGTCACAAAGGAAATTCAGAAATTTTGTTCTTCCTCTTTGTTTTCCCTGAGACATATGAAAGGGGAAAAAAAAAGTTAACTAAAGCTTTCAGGAACGCTTTCCAGATGTCACCCTCAGAAAGAAGCAATGACAAACATAAAGTGAAGAACACTTCCCTTCAATCTTGGGGTCACCAGCTAGCAAGTCACCTCTAAGTTATCCCTCTTTCTGATAAAAAACCTCTTCACTTGGTTAGTAACATCCACTTGATCTCCCAGAATAAAACCTGGAGTCCCACAGAAACCATCTCCAACTTTTTTCTTAGTCAGAGAACAAGAAAATTAAAGTTATTGGAACAACTCCAAAAGGTTGACCTGGTTAACTTCAAATCACACCTCTGTTTCAGAAAGGTGTTTCTTTAATAGGAGAATGGCCATACCCAACCCACACCAGCCTTCTGTGAGCTTGAATGTTCAGATAAATCCTGCATGTAACTTCTATATTGAAATCTTCAAAGCATTTTTTGGCATAGGTACAAATTGAAAAAGAAAATCATTACTAAAGTTACATAACTGTTTTGATTTGTTTTATGAACGACATTTTATGAGAAGACAGTTCTGGTAGCTTACATTTCCCTTGCTCTCCTCTCATTCCTGCATTGTTTTCAGAGTATTTTTGCTTTTATAGCTTGTTATTATTTATTTTCTGAGCATAAAAACATTAAATTTCTCTCTCTGTTTACCCAATGTGGCAGTCATTTTGTTTCCAGACTATCCAAGTATACTCAATCCTGCCTAGAAAGCAAACTAGCAAGTAAAGCACAGTCTAAAATCTTTCATTGTAGTAAAAGCACGGTTTGACTAAAGCATTCAAAGCATGGTTTGACTTTTTTCTTCACAAAAGTCAGACCATTCCTACTTTCATAAGGAAAAAGTATTTTGACACGACTGGTACCTGAAAACATCAAGCCAGCGATAGTCGGACATCATCACAGCTTGGAGGGAGTCAGAGGACACCACACAGACATACCAACATGGCAGGGAAAGCTCAAAGCAAAGGGCTTTCCTCTACACTGGTCAAAATAAGGTCAAACTTAGCAAAAAACCTAAGACTGTCAGAGAACACCCTAAAAACTGCACAGGGAAACATACAAGAGTGCTCACTACAGACATTTAGCTCCACACTTGGATAAACCCTGCCCTGGGTATGATCCTGTATGGAGGAGAGCTTGGTACATGAGTGGCTGGAAAGGAAATCTGTGGATCTAAAAGTTCATAAGGTATCACAGAATCTGCATGAATTTTAATTATATTGATAATAATTAATATTTTATAAGGCAATCTCTCTTCATAATAGTCTTATATTTATAATTTTTTTATTTGGCATAATCAGAATTTACAGATATTATTACAGATATCTTAGTATGGGCAGAGAAAAGGAGTTATTCCTCATATTTTTTTGATCTATCTGTCCATAGAAAGGGAGTTTGACTAGATGATCTTTGAAGGTTCTGTCCAATCCAAGCCATTCAGTGCTTCTCTGGACACTACACAAGTAACATATATCCACTTTACAACTTCTATTAGCTCAATATGAACACCTTGCAGGCAGTCTTTCTGGAAAAAAAAAAAAGAGTGAGTTCTAGAAGACAACACTTCGGTTTGCAAGACAACCAATCTATCTAAAAATTTGATCTGCAAAGGTCCTTTAGTCATGACTGCTGGTAGGCAGGAAAGTTATAAATAATGCAAAGAAGCCTGACTTCTCAATTTTTCAGTCCTACTCTATTCAGATAGATCACCACCAAAAATCTGTCTCCTGAACTACAGGTCTTACAAGGCCAGCAAACTCTACCTACAACGTGTGAAATTTGTTTGGAGGTGTATGTTCAGTTGTCAGACATGACAGTTTTACAGTGGAAATAAGTGAGACTGATGTTGGAATTTACTCCAAGTGAAGGAAAAAAAAAAAAAAAATGAAGCTTGCAAGCAAAGAGAAAGGGCAAACCTTTAGCTAAAAAGGTATGAGTACATCCAAGGCAGAACTAAAGAGCTGCTGTGCTCTTCCAGGACAACTCTTAACTGTGTAAAATTTAGACACAAAGAGTGAAATTCTGCTCTACCCTCTATCCTTAAAAATGAATGCAACAGGTAGATTAAAACTGGAAGAGTAGATAGCCAGAATTTTTGGCCATTTTGAGTATCCACAATAGCTACTCACTCCCTGAGCCTGTCTGTATAAATAACATGAATCTCATCATCTCAGTATCTGTCTCTATCTGACAGAACCTTTTATTTTTTGATTGATACTTGACATTTATCATACTGTTTGGACAGATCCTAGTGACAATTTGGAAAGATATTTGCTGGGCTTTCTGTCAGTATTTCATGTTCACTCAGCAGACCCCATTAACACAGAATCAGAAAAAACATCTCTTGAATGCAAAAAAGAAACAAAATTAGTTCCTTTCAATTAAGTCTGTCAATTTTTCTGAGATTTTAAACTCAATTCATGGAACATGAAAATCTAAAGCAATGGTTTATATGTTATTTAATGCTTCAGGAGAAACTTGAAAAAATCACGTTATTTTATTAAGCAGCAGAAATATATTTCCAAGAGCTCTGATCTATTACAGGTTCCTTTGATTTTCAACTTCATTTGGACAGCAAGGAAATCACATAAGTAAATTACAGTTAGCATACGACAAATATTGTGTAAATTCCCTACTGTAAGAAAAGTCAGCAAATTCGGTGAGATTGGAAGGTAGAATAGAGAGCAAGATCTAAAAAACAATGTTCCAGGCTTTCTTCCACAGTATATTTTGGATGAAAAATACTGTGTTCACATGACTTTATATAATATCTGAACATGGCTTGTATCATCCAGAAAATTTAAACTTCCAGTACACCTTAAAAGTTGTAAAGGTAAAGGTAATTCCTGCCTAACTTCACATTGCAGTTACTTCAGTTCTAGGTAACAAGAAGAGAGAAACTTTAGTATATTTAGTGGATTCAAACAGAGACATGGAGAAATTAAGAAAATATAATGTTTTACAAAATTTTAAATTTTAACTACTTTAAGAAGGTAAGTTCTTTTCTGGAAGCTGTCAATTTTCATTATTGAGGGGAAGGTCTGCTGAGATTAAGTACGGAAGTTTTCTAGGTGAATGCAGGAGAGATGATTTTTTACTTAGAAAGTGGTCAGAAGTGCTAGTTTAAAACTTCCATCATATCAATATTCTTTGTTTCCAATTTAGAAACATCTGTGCAAAAGTGCTGTTATTTATGTAATTAAGTCTCATTTAGTTAAGTGAATATGCATCCATTTGAATGATTATATCATTAGGCCTCATATTTTTGTAGAACTTCAGTCACTATACTATCAAACTCAAAACATATACATTACTGTTCCATTTTGCCTAATTCCACTTTGTGAGAACACTCACAAGAAGATTCACCCTTTTCTGACAGATGGGTTGTCACAATACTTGTTCACACCACCAGATTTTATGAAACTTCTGGCACAGGTGAATGTTGCAGTACTATATTCTGATCTATAGAGTTTTAGTCATCAGAAAATGTAAGGAAAAGAGGTTCTGGTGTACCCAGAAAGTATATAATTAATGCTGTGCACTATGTTTATGATTTCTGAAGAATATTCACCCTACACTTACGTTTGCGCAAATTCTTTAAAAAACCCCAATTGATGTTCTCCACTCTTTCCCCGCAGGGAAGTAATCCAAGTGCTTTAAAGGCATGCAAGAACAAATAAAGAAAAACAGCATTTACTCTCTTACAATTATACAAGGAAAACCTATCAGGGTTTTGGCTGTAATTCCTGGTTTTCTTTAAATCCTCCATGGCTTTTAAATGTATTAATTTTCAGAACACTTCATTGTTTTATTTCCTGATATCTTCTGATTTTACTTATATATATCACATGAATTTAAAAAAAAAAAGTTCTTCTACTGTATTCTTTTCTGACAAGGTCATGGAAGAGAGTAAAACAAAGAAAAGCCAGATCAAATTTTCTGAAGCAGGTAATATACAGTTTGTAAAGTTTTAAGTATTGTAAACTAGGACAGTGAGGCCACATATTATATCAAAGGTCAAAATACATTTAATTTATTTACAGTTCAAAACACTGTATTTGGAAGCACAGTAATGGGAGCAGCCTAGCTATTTGCCATAGCATGGATGTCTGGAAATATCTATTTTCTTTGGGTTTTCCACCTCTTTTCTTTGTGTTTACCACCTTTCAAATAATTGGTTGATAGCAGTTTCACTGTCTCTGACATTAAAATGTATCTTTTCTGCTCATTTTTCTTCAGACTGTTCATCAGCAAGATCAGTTTGCTATCAGTATTTTTGTAAACAAACAAATTAAAAATAAAAGAGGACTATTAAGGACTAGAAAATGCTCATATGCTAATTGCATTGAGTGATTGTCTGTCCCAGCGGGAGGTCAAACAATAAAAACTCATGAACTTTCATGATAAAGCAAATGTATGGCCTCTATCAACAGAAAAAAAAATGTAAAATAACACTTAAACAAGGTGTTGATATATGCCAAACAGTAAAGACAAAAAAAGGAGATATGGTTATGCTGGATTCTGTACCAAACATGAATTTCGTCATCCTAGGTTTGGAGAAAATTTGAACAAAATAATAGTTGCAAAAACAATTGAGCCAAGTAACAATTAAGAAGTTTAGCAGACAAGACAGGTTCCAAAAAAACTAATGTTTGGCACAGCTCTGCACTTCAATAAACTTTTTTAAAAACAAAGGTATAGTGTAGCTGGTTTTTGTTTCATTTTTTTTTTCGTACCAACACAGATGACACCCATAATTATTTCAATCCTTATTCACACATATATTAAAAGGTACATAAAACCATTAGAAATCAATCTCTACATGTGTAACATTAGTCAAGACATGAGCCTTGACATGATCACTTGAAAAAAAAGTTAGAAAAATTTAGTTTTGTCTTTGAAGTAACTGTCTAAATAGATGGAGTTACTGGAGTTGATAAATTTATCATAACTCTTTTCATACATATGATGTCAATTTATTTGGACAGAAATCTGAAATTCATGTGTATTCTTTAAAAGAACTCATGGTTCATATAAGTGAGGCAATAGTCAATGATTTCTGAAATGAAAAGCAATACAAGTGGGCACCATATAAGTTTATGGAAGGTTGCCAGTTCACATGTATTGCAATTTCTGGTACCTATCTCCATATGTTCTTTCGGAAATGTTGTTAGAACTCAGATTTATTTACTGCACTCTGTTGGCTTTGTGACTTAAGTGGGTGTTGAAAGGGCACAGTCATTCTTCATTACATCCTCAGTCCTTCGAAGAAGCGAGCAAATGATTTAAAGAACTAAACCTGCCCTGAGCACCTGCCTTGAATCACCTCTTCAGACACCTTAAAATACTATCAAATGCTCAAACCTTGCAACTAACTTAAAATAATGGCAATACTCCCTAAATTCATTTTGTTCAACAGTCTGGATGAGAAACTAATCTTAGATGAAATATGGAAACACTAACACCTTGTGTAATATATGCTGTGTTTCTAATAAAAACTGATATCCTTAAAGGCAAGGGAAAAATCCAGAAAAATATCATTGGTCAACCAAATTACTTTTGCTGGGACAGATTATATGAACTGTAGGACTGAGCATGTGAATTTTGCAGTGTGGATGTTGGTGTATCATCGTGAAATGCCTAAGTGAATTTCCTGCATATAATGACTCATTTGCACACTTCAAGGGAAAGTCGTGTGTCTCAATAGGCTGGAAGATCTGAGGACTCTTCAGCTGAGCTGCAGGTGTACAGGTTGATCAGAGGTAAAAGATCAAATGGGAATTACTCCACTGCTCTAAAGGCCTGCCCCACACACCTCAAGAGGAAGACTCAAATGAAAGAGCTGTATTTGCATTTGGGGTCAGGGTCAAGGAGACAGATTACTTTGTTTGCAAAGGAAAGAGAGAGAGTGAAAGGTTAATTTATACACTCAATGAACAGAGATATAGTAAGTAAAATGTATCAGGATGAAGATGCAGTGGTAATAGGAGTGGGGGTAGGGAAGGAAAAAAAAAGGGAAAGAGAATGCAAAATTTTTGTGTGTGTGTGTTTTGCAGTTCTGAGAGGTTAAAGTGTTTATGTTCAGGCATTAATACTGAAATAGTATGTTGTTTTCTGAGAACCAAAGTTTAAAACTTAAAAATAGTTTTTGAAAAACATCTCTTTAAAAGAGTTAGTCAGTATGTGGCACAAACATGCATTGTCTCAGAAAATCAGATATGACACTCCAGATCATAATTTTAAAGAAATCCTGAAAATTTACTGGTATTGTTCTGCTGTGTCCCCCCCTGCTGTGCTCCCCCAAAAGAGCACGAAAAAACCTCAAGAAACCACCATCACCACCAGTAAAAAAACTCCAAACAACAAGACAAATAACAAACAAAAAACCCAACCAAAAACATGCCAGAAAAAAAAAAAAATCAAAAACCCAAAAACCAAACCGCAAACCAAACCAGAAAGGGCTAACAAACCTAAAAAGGCCGCATTCTAGACATAGGCCCCATCTCCCTGTTCTATCTGAGCTAACACAGTTTAGATTCTTCACCCTGACCGTGCCCAAACTGACCACCCTTCTGGCCAGAGCACAAAATCCCTTTTCCCCATCTGTGTTTTCCCATAGATGATTTGACCTGACTGATCTTGTAGAGAATGCTGAGTTAGCCTTGTAAGGGCTTCAGCTAAGAAGAGGATAAAATTATATCAATTAATCAATTAATCATCAACTGAGCCACCTCAAATAACTCTTGCACCAGTAAGGGAGAACAGAAAATTTTTGCTCAACTGCCTTCACCATTTTTGCACCTGAAGTCCCCTGGAAGCACTGTAAATTCAGAGAGCTCAGAGGCACTGATCTTCTCTTCTTTTTTGTAAAGCAAAATCTCTACTCTGTTAATCTCTGCTTAATCTCTACACTGACTGAAAATGCACTGGTGTCCCATGCAGAGAGAGGGGTTTTTTTAGGACTCAGAGTTTGAAAACAGTTAGGGCTTTCTACATTTAAGTATTACCATTAAAGCATTTAGAAGCCAGCACAGAAACAGAGACACCACCAAAACCCAGTGGCTGCAAAAGCCGTAACAATGCCACACACATTTAATTTTGGATTCATGGATAAACAGAGTTCATGTAAACTATACTACAGTAGGTGGTTCCTGAGAGGAAGAGTGCAAAGAAACAAAGGAGTACTATATCCTAAACGGGCAGAGATGTAAGAGCAAGGTTGCTTAAAGATGATTAAAAAATGTAAAACAAGATACTCCAAAAGAAATTTGAAATTAGAAAGTTTAGCAAGTATCTGTTACAATGAAGTTAACAAGATAGATAATTGGCTTCTATATTCATAGTTATTGTGGATCTTTGTAAAACTATTTAGGATAGAAATTTATGCTATTTATGCAAGATATCATAACAGGAGTTACATCCAAAGATCAGGACAACCACTTAACAGCTCTCGCCTGTGACATGTAAATTCCTTCTCTGCAAGTCCTCGTACTATTTAAAGAAAAAGATTCTCTAGAATTAATTGTCAAACATCATAGAGGCAATTCAAGTTCCCCCGTTAACTAACCAAATTAAGGCGGCCACAGTGTAATTCACAATTGTTGACTTCAACAGGTTGCAAGTTCATAGTTTTTTCTGAGAAAAACCTGGGTCCTGAAACTAAGAAGACTACAGTCTTTTGAGTATTCTTGAGGGTCTTGGGACTACAAGCATTAGAAATAAAATTTTCAATTTTTACTGAAAATCAGAGATGCTGCTTTGCAATTTCAGAACCTGGCTTTATTCCTGCTTAAATTAGCTGTAGCAGATGCAGTCACTCACTTTGTATGTTAGCTATGAGTACGTGCTTGGTACCACAAATGTAGAAAAAAATCCATGAAAAAAAATATTAATCCGAGTTTTGAAGAACTGTACTGGACAACTTTCCTAACTGCAATTAAAATCTGCAGTACCTACAGCTGAAAATACGGTTGTGCATTTACAGTATGCATTTGACATGCTGTAGGTGTTATAAAACACCTAGAGTTGCAAAGTTATTTAAGGAAGATTAAATGAATCTCTGCAAAGCCTCTGAACTTTGTTATGGCAATATTTAAAGACAATCCAATGTAACATGCATACTGCTGCTTCCATCATCAAAAAGATACATCCCAAACTTCTGGAAATGCTCTTATCTTTATGTTATCTCCTGTCTGTTCAAAAGCCAAAGGTTCTGATGCACAACACTGCTGATACTAAATAAATAGAGAAAATTCTAATTTGCATTTGTTATTCTTATTTTTTTTTATACCAAACATCTATGTGTCATATTGAGAGGGAAGTGTAGACTGTGAGTTGTTGGCTATTGTGGCTTTTGATATAACAATAATGCATGAAACAACACTGACAACTAAGACAGCTAAAGGAAATAATCACCAAGTACTACTCTAGTAAAACAAACATCTTGCATATATCATATCTGATTGTATTTCCTATGTATTATGAACGGGTACCCTCAGCCTCTCTGACAGAGTGATCAGAGAGGAAAATCCCGGCCCTGTGCTAACAACACAAGATTACAAAATCATACCTGGCAATTATAGGAAAAGTCAAGACCGCTGTGTTTGTGACCTCTACCAAGGCAACTAGTGTAAAGTACAATGATGAAACAGAGAAAGTAAAAGGATGAAGACACTCTATACAAGAGTCATCAATACAGCTCTGCAGATAAAAATAACTCAAAAAGATGGTAGAATTCTGTGACAGATCCAATGAGCATGTGGGTGAGCAGATAGTGTCTAGGAATATTGTGGGAAGTCTGCTGTGAAGTCATCATGTAACGGAAGGAAGGGAGTCTCCACATCCCGTGTCGAGGTATTAAGAAGATTCCACAGTGTGGGAAAGGCTACAGGCGCTGTCAAACCTACTGTGAAATGACCTGGAAATGGGATGCTACACCACACAGAATTACTTTGAACACACAGTTCCTAAAGGCATCCAGGGAATACAGACTTCCTGCAACACTGAATAAATTGGTAGTAAGATGGAAAGCACAAATACTGCCTCTGACTCAGGCTTTCCAGAAGACAAGTACCATCAGCAAGTCAATAAGAATCTTACAAGTCGTTGGGAAAGAATCTGAATGCAAAACAAAAAAGTTATATAGCTCTATTTCGTAAATTTTTAGAAATATATAATAATAAAAACAAAGATGATAACGATAAATGACAACAAAGATGACTACAGTTATGAAATACTTGTATAGTACTACCCAGTAGAGGAGATAAGGCAGTTTCCCCAAATAAACGGAGGAGAGGGAAAAAAAGATAAACCACCAAACATTATTGTGAACATTGTTGAGAAGGCCCTGAGACAGTAATTTCCTATTTCTCATAAAAGCAATTAAGAATTAATAATTTCACTGCAAGTGTCAAAAAAAACCCTCCTCCAGCTAGTATTATTTAAACTGTAAACCACTTTGATACAGTACGTTAAATGAAATAATTAAAGATGGATGAGTTAAAAGAATAATAAAATTATAATTTAATGAAAGAGACCATGAATGTCTCTAAGCAAAGTTATCTAAACCACACTGCTCTGGAAGATGCTCCTGATTGACCTATTAAACTACTGTCTATCACAAGCTTGAGGGATCCATAAAGAAAAATAATTTTATAGTTGTCCTACATTTAATATAATTTCCTTTTTTAACTGTTGCTGCTTATCATTCTCACACACAAGAAGAAGAATATGCTTCATGTAGACATTCAAAAGTTTTATACCTCAGCCAATTAGCACAGTGCTGCAGAAATCAAGAGATCTTGATGCTGGTTCTGACTCTGCCCAAGGGGTCTCTGTACAAAGATTTCAATTTCTCCTTCAACTTACTGTGATTGCTGAACTGTGATTTTTTTTAGCTCTAGCTCAGTTTTTCATATAAGCTTATTGCTTAGAGCTTTTTGCCTATTTCACCTGAGCAGTTGTTACAACACCCTGTGAACTGTGGGACTGACCACAGCAACCAGTCCCTTAACTGGGACCTATTCATACTAAAATACTTACTGGAAATGTAAGAGAGGCTTCGACTTGTATTAGTCCTAAAAGCCTTCCCATCTGGCAAATTCTGAGCTCTAAAATATCCAAGAATAAGCTAAGAAATAGTAAAGGACTTTTTCAAAGGAGGATGACTTGTAACAGTGTCCCTTGTGGTAAAGAAAGAAGAGTTCAGAGGCAAACCACAGAGACTGAATTGCTGGTCAGGTGGGTGAATAGCCTCATTCCCATTTTTATTTGTTTCCTCATGTGTAGTCTTCCTGTCTAGCACTGTACCTTTTCGAGAACACCTTTATGTGCCAGTATGGTGTGTGCTAAAAAAAAGTGTACTGTTAGGGTGAAGATACCTGAAGGTACCTCCTTAATGCATCACATCTGTTTTGAAAAGGATTGTTTCATTCAGACCTCATGAAGTAATGAAAATTGTAACACATGGATTTGTAAAGAGCCATCATCACACATGTGCATTCAAGGAAGGAAGGAAGGAAGATAAAGGGAAAGAGGGAGAGAAAAGAGGGAGGGAGGGAAGAAAAATTGAAGAAAATAGAATGAAGGAAATACAAAATAATTCCCCCATTAAAATATGATCACTATCTAAAAGCTTAAGAAAAATATTTTTTAAATAAAGCATGCAAAATCCCAACTTACTTTACTCAAAATTGCTATACAGGCATCTTAACAACTATTTGAAAATGAAGACAAATCTGGCTTTCATATGCAATGTGTACTTCTCCATGACTGAACTGATCTATTTAACTTCATTGTGCATTCTCCACTTTTGTTTTCAGAGTTGCATTTTCACTCCTGCTCCAACAAACAGCTCAGTACTCATTTGCATCTAGCTTCAGTAGTTGCACATTTGCGCACTGATGGGTAACAAATATGGAAGAGATACATCAAAGAGGTCTTGTGCTTGCGCGAAGAGATGAGGTGAGCCTGACCGCGAAGGGTAAAGCAGCAGCCAGCAGCAGCAGTGGCGTGACCAGCAGTGGTGTGAGCAGCAGCAGTGTTCTTGCTTCAACACTGTGGTATCACAGAGTTCACCAGGTTACCGGGCCCTCCGGAGACCGCCCACGCATGGTCATAAACAAGGGTAACACTGATGCTGGAAACACTAAAGCAGGATCAGATCTACTTCAAAAAACTCACACCTGTATCAACTGATTAGATATCTATGTCCAGAGAAAGCATTTTCTACGCTAATGTCCATTACTTCCTCCAGAGCTGAAATAAAACTGGTAAATAACAGCAGTTGTGATGAGATCAGTGTAATAACACAAAAACAAATAACATGCTGTTATCTCAGATGGATCTAAAATGATTAAACCAGAAGGAATAGGGGTAATTTATTTATCTGTATATGCAATGCAACACTTCAAACATCTGCAATATGACCACACTAATCTTTTCAGTGCAAACAATTTCTCTTAATTTTCACTTTTACTAAGCACTGCATACCCTCTTGATGTTACTCAGAGATTTCTGGTAGAAATACTATTGATTAAAAGAAGTAATTTTCAGTCAGAAAAAACAGCAGAAGTGCTGGAAGTTTTTTGACAATTGTGGTAACAATGTCCTTGAAATTTGATCATTTTTTAAAAGGTGGCTGCACACTCCCCACATTGAAAAACATTGAATAAGATATATGTAAGATGAAAGTTATATGTTATAACTTAGATGTAAGAAACTATTGTAGTGATTTCTTTTTTAATTTTTAGTAACTGATTACATGACAGTAATGAGTAGAACAAAAGCTATGCACTGTCTCTCATCCATTCTCCAGGTCACAAGAACTACAGCCTTTGATTATGCCTCTTCTCTGCCTTCATTGTTAATCTGATATAAAATTACTAGAAAAAAAAAGGGTAAGGTTTCTTGTCACTAGCATATGAATATTTGAAGAATAGGGTAATTAAGAGGACTCCAGACCACATTTCTGATTTTTTGAAAGCAATGTTAACCCTGATTAACTATTTCAGTTAATGGAACTATCTCTGCTTATTTAACAACTAATTTAACTCTTAATATTTAATTTTCCTGTATTTGTATGAAGGAACTAGTTAGCAAATGCAGTGATTTGCCTTCCTTTCTTCAGCTGTCTAATATAAGCTCAGAATAAACAACTTCTCCTTGGGAGAAGAGTAGGCATCTATCCAGTGCCTTCAGCAATATTATACAAAGAATTGTCAGAAACAGATGCTCTGTTTTCTTTTTTGCTAATATGATGGTTTGGCCCTGGCTGGAAGCCAAGTGCCCACCAAAGCCACTCCATCACTCCCCTCCTCAGCTGATCAGGAAAGGAAAAATGTAACAAAAGTCTCATGGGGCAAGACAAGGACCAGAAGAGATCAGTCACCAATTACTGTTGGGGCAAAACAGACTCAGCTTGGGGAAATTAATCTATATTTTCTCAGACCAGAGTAGGACAATGAGAATTAAAAATAAAACTTCAAAACCTTCCCCTCACCCTTCCTTTCGTCCCAGGCTAAATTTCACTCCCAGTTTTTTCCACAGCCCACCCCCAGTGGCAAAAAGAGACAGAAAGAGCTGTTGTCACCTCACCACATTGCGTCTGCTGCTCCTTCCTCCTCAGGGAGAGGACTCCTCACACTCCTCCCCTGCTCCAGCATGGGACTCCTCCCAGAGGAGACAGTCCTCCATGAACATCTCAAATGGAGTCCTTCCCATGGGCTGCTGTTTTTCCCAAACAGCCCCAGCGTGGGTTCTCTCCCATGGGGTCAGGCCTTCAGGCCACTCCAGCATGGTCCCCCACAGTGCCACAAGTCCTACCAGCCCTGCTTCAGCATGGGCTTCTCTGCAGGAGCACAGGTCCTGACAGGAGCCTGCACCAGCATGGGCCTCCCACGGGATCACAGCCTTCTTGAGGCACCCTGCTGCTCCAGTGTGAGGTTCTCTGTGGCTGCAGTTGGATATGGACTCCACCATGGACCTCCATGGCTGCAGAGGCACAGCTGCCTCACCGTGGTCTGGACCACAGGCCGCAGGGGAATCTCTGCCTGTCCTTCTCCACTGACTTGGGTGTCTTCAGAGTTCTTTCCCTCCCATATTCTCCTTCCTCGCCTCTGGCTGCTGTTGCACTGCCGTGTTTTTTCTTGTTAAATACATTATCCCTGAGGTGCTGCCACAGATGGGACCTGCTGTGGCCTGCAGTGGGTCTGTCTTGGAGCACATGGGGAAAGCTTCTAGCATCCTCTCCAGCAGCCACTCCACTGGCTGCCCTGCTGCAAAAATCTTGCCATGCAAACCTAATATATCTAGATGATAACAGTATCTCATTATGTTCCTGATAAATGAGTGAATATTTTATCTCTCCATCTTAAATCCATACTGCACCATGCAATGCATGCAAATATGAATGTATAGAACAGACTCCCAGCTACCACAGAGTCCATTGAAGGATCCCCTCCTGACAGTTCCTATATATTATGCAGGAAACTACTGGCTGTACAATTTAAGCTTACTCAAGACTCAATTGTCCCTTTACTCCTCCCCCACTTTTATATAAGCTCATGACTTAAATTATTTGAGCCTTATGAAAGCAGCAGATCCACACTCTACACTCACACAAACACAACCCAAACCACTTCAGATGAATAATGAAGACAAGGAAACAGTACCACAGCTATCTCTGTGAAGCCACTGGAGTGTGGTTATGGAAGCTGAAGTGAGATCAGAAAGTCACTGGAGAAGCAATACCAACTACAAAGTTAACCGTACTGGAAATGTACTGGACGACACTATTATATGAGGACTTCAGGCAGGCAAAGGCTGACCTAGAGAGGGAGTGAATAAGCTAAAAGGGAGGGAGTTGTTTTGTTCTTTTGAGGCTTAAAGGAAAAACAGGCATGTTGAACCTGAGGAGTTTCAGCTCCACAAAGAGAAACTTTGCATGTCCATGCAGTTACACTTTGCCTTCTGTAATTGACCTTGCATGTACCAAGTGAAGCAAGGGATATCTTTAAATTCAAGCTCTGCCAGGATTGCTATTTTTGGCATTAAAAAAAATAACAGCTTCCTCACCAAGGAGTGTAATTATTTACCTGTGTTTCAGTTGGAATTTTTAAGCCTCTTTAATTGATGGTGAAGGACATCCTAGAAAGGAAGGCTTTGAATATATCCCACTGATTTTCAATGCATAATATTCAGCCCAAAGAATGTTGAGTTCACATTGTGCATAACTAACGTCTTCACTTACATTAATAATGGAATTATTAGTCTCACCATGAAATCCTATGTCTACTCATACCAAACATTAAAAATGTCGATTATATTTTTTATTCACATTTTATTTACTTAGTACTCCCGAGTCAAACATAATTTCCTTGGCTATGCAACATGCCATACAATGTAATTTTGTCTTAGCACCATCAGTGCTAAGACCCTATGTGTTTTGCCTAGCTGTAGTGAGTTGACTTTTGATTTGTGCTAGTAATGACAGATGATGGGTACTTTCCCCTTCCAGTGATAAATATAGCCTTAGTACATACTTAGTTTGGAAAACGCACTGACATTTTTCATGATAAAAGGTTCTCTACAAACAGAGAATATTGCATGCAACACTACATTTTTGTCATGGTAATTATTAGGCTTACATTATTACTGCCTTAAATGAAACATGACTATTTTGCCACAAAATGCAATGAGAAAAAATTTTAGTCTGGAAGATTAGATTGAGCTTGCAGTCAGAAATAATAATCAGTGCTTACCATGTGATGTTTTTCAATTTTCTGTATGACAAAAACAGGAGACTAAAATAGTTTTTTTTACTTACCTGAGGGCATTACCTCCCTCCAAAAATAAGGGCCCCGATTTTTCTAGGCGTATATGTAAGACAAAATAATTGGTAAAGCATGGCCAGAAGTGTGGATCTGTTATTTTAGTGAACCATACACAAGGCAATAATTTTTGTTATAACCATTGTGGACGATTTTACCAGTCCAAAATATAATAAACCAATAGACATGCAAATTTAATATTCAAAATTAATGTGCAATAGCCATTTCTTGCATTGCCAAAAAAGGCAGCTTACCCAAACTAGGAAAAGAAAATTGGCACTCCAACTGCTCTGAAGAAAACCAAAAATAAATCCCTTTAAATTGAGTTAGAAAAAAAAAGTGTTCTTATAGTTCTCCATAGAACTATAAGAAACAAAAATAAACTAAACAAATACCTTAACTGCATACTCTGAATATGAATTTAGATACATTAGTAACATGGGTGTCCAAGCTTAGAATTCTGTCTATATGAAGTTTGATTTCACTACAGTAAAAATTGAATTTTTTATATTTACCTGCTAGTCTTACCTAGAAGAATGCTTTTCTATATACCTAATTAAAACAGTAGTTTTTTAGGAAAGTAATATCTCAGACAGATATACCCCTTGTCTTTTCAATTCATATGTCACATCTCTAAAATGTAATTTCATTTCAGACCAGTTGCTAAAATAAAATAGCTTATTTAAATAATTTGATTCAGTTATCTTTTAGTTCGGACCTAGTTAATTGAATGACCCCATATTAATTGACCAGATATAAAATTAATTATAAAATTGACAAATAGTTTCTTTAACAGGAATACATATCAGGTGACTTTGTAAGGTCAGCCTGATGACAGGCAGTAATTTACACATTAATTAGCAGCTGTGGGACAAAGAACAAAAAGGCATGAAATGTAACTGTCATATTGAGAATACACAGCTTGGTGATGTTTCTTTGACAGTGATAATATCAGCTTTTCTCTTGTTCTAAACACACCAGAGTTCCTACTTTTCATTTCTATAAAAGTTTCCTCTCTTATCATGTACATTTTCAGTCATCAGTTTACTCCCAAGAGATACAAGATTATTATCCATGTGTAACACAGCATTTATTATAAGTCTTGTCCCCCCTGTATTCCCATGCTGTCATCACTTTGCCTGATTTTAACATTAATTGATAAGCAGGTTTTGCTATGTATGGGATCTGTGGAGATTGGCTCCTTTTGATAAGGGTAAAACCACTGTGATGTTAGGAGATACACATGGCAACAACTAGATTTGATTAGAAGAAAGTAGTATTTAATGACATTTAAAGGAATAAATAGCCTGTTTGACAGAACTGTGTTTCTACTCTATGGATGGCCATACCATGAGATGCTCCTCAAAGAGTTTAGGTATTATGCTCACAACAGAGTGGATTTATTGTGGACAGATGTGGTCACATGTTTCAGTATCCCTTAAGGGAATTTCTCTCCTAAAATGTGTAATAAAATAGAAAGAGCAAAGCATTCAAGACCACTACTAGAATATGCACATAAAGATGTGCACAGACACACAGTTACATGTCTCATTCTGCAAGCTCTCAGCAGGTCTGAGTCAGCCAGTGAAAGGATCTTAGCCCTGTGAGCCTTTGATCATCAATCCAAAAATACAATCTATAAATTATAATCAGCAGAGGCATAAAGCAATAATTGCAACCAAGGAATTTCAAAGCAGCCCTGATGCCAAAATGGTTTCATAGACACTGAAGAGTTTTTTGAGCAATGCAAATTTTTCAAGATCTGTTTTTCAACAGAAGATGCTGAGAAAAAAAAAAAAGGGGCTAAATTAGTCTAGTCTATATTTGGATTACTGCTGCTTGCCCAGAGGATAGAAAAGTCAGAAATAAAATGGGTCTGACCACTGGATGTCACTCTCTTGTTACATTATCTGTGTTTCTGGCAAAAGAAAATTCAGGATTTTTCTGTCATTGTGTCTAAATTACAGCGTGGCTCAACCTTCAGAGGGATGACTGAAGGCTGAAAGTGCTGCTTTGCCAACAAATTCCTGAATAATCTTAGCATTTGCTGGATTTTGCCTCAGTTTTCAAATCTGCAAATCATTAGCAAAATGAAGTCACACTTTTTTATCTCTAGGAGATAAAGGTTTAAGAACTAATAAAACAGAAGAACTGAGGCTGAGAAGTACTGTGAAAATACTGTTACCAATCCATACATAATCAAGGAAATGTAATTTTTACAATGCTGTGGTAGCATATTGCTTTATAATATGGAATTACAGAAGGGTTTGGGTTGTTAGAAACCTTGGAGATCCTCTAGCTCTAACCTCCCTGTCAAGCGCAGGGACACCATCCTCTAAGACCAGGCTTCTCAAAGCCCCATCCAACCTGGCCTGGAACACTTCTCCAGGGATATGGCATTCACAGTTTCCCTGGGCAACCTGTGCCAATGCCTCCACATCCACACAATAATGCCCTGCTTATGTCTAACCTAGAACCACCCTACTCTCCTACTGCAGAAGGACTTTTCAGGACTCTTTGAGTACTCTTGTCAGCACTATGACTACTACTGTACTTTCCTGTAAGTAACATGCATTTTTGGACAGCAGACAGTCCCACTTTCTGTCAGGGTAAATATATAAAACTAGAAATATAATGTTTCATGAACTAATGCTCATAGATGTTTTTTTAGATCTGATGGCTATCAAATGAAATATTCATTTGACAACTGAAAATCAAAATCTCTGTCATATTCAATTCAGTAATTTCACTAAATTGTCTTGGAAACATAATGGTCAAAATACCAGTGTAGAATTTTTGTGAGATTTACCAACACTCTCTGGACCTTACTGGAGAACTTCTCTGAGCAAATTTCTGAGTGATTTCCCATTAGACTGGGGCTCTCTTGGAGGGCCCTCAAGGAGAGTCTTGGATGGCAAATCAGCTGCAGGTGGTCCCTAAGCAGGAGTCAGAGCTTGCAGGATCAAAACCCACACCCCACTCTGTCTCAAGCCCTAGTTCTCACACAGTTTTAGAGCTCCTCACATGCTAGTAGTCCATTATTTACCTGGGTTTTCAATGAAATGTATTTTTTCTAAAGAATCCAGATTTTGTTTCTGTAACTTTTCTCCACAAGCAAAGAAGACAAGGGAAAATCAGATGGGGATCCATGGTGGGTGACCTCTGCTGATTGGGCTCCTCAAGTGGGAGCAGGAGAGCAGCCTGCCCCACCAGGAGTCCTGAGATCCATTGTCGCTGCAGTCCCACACTGCGAGGCTCTGGGGCTGTGGACAACAGAGCCATGGGACTTCATGGTGGGAAGAATGTTTTGGGCTCATGAAAGATTTATTATGGGACATTCAGCAGAAGAACCAGGAGTGACCTGGTTGGATGGGGGGGAAATAAGCATGGAGGAGAGCCAAAAGAGCATGCTGTACGGCCAAAAAAAGTGGGGGGACGGGGGGCAGTGAAAGGGACCATCCAAGTGCAAACAAGCGTGGTCAGGACACTTATCTGATGTGGACTGTGCCTGATCAGTGTGTTCTGCTTTGTCTTCTCATAAAACGCCATTTCTAACTCTTCCCTTGGTCAAGGGACCCTATTCTGCATGTGTCGGGGCATGGCAAATCTACATGCCAAGCAGCTGACATGGAAACCACTGATCATGGGGCCTGATCTGTCTTTGAAAATGTACATGAAGACAACATTTTCCTCTTGCTTTCCCCCAGTATTGTAAAATGGAAAAGGCTTTTGAGAGCACTGCAGCCATTTACAGGAAAACTGACTTCGACTGTGTTAGTCAGCTAGAATCACAGGTACTCCCACTTACCCATTCCTGCATGCAAGAAGGAAATTATTATCAAAAAGCAAAACAAAGGGATGTGAAGCCACAACTCCATAATAGTTTTCTTTGTGTCAAAAGCTCACACTTAATTGAGGACCACTAAGAGATGTATCACATGTAAAGACAAAACTCTAACGATGGTCCCAGGTAGCCAGCGCCGTCCTTCAGCATTTGGTGTCTTCTCCTACTTCCTGCTTGCAGAAAGCACATTCAACAGTGTGTTTGCTTTAAGCAATTAACTGTCGCTTAAAAGATGACCAAGCCTTTCCTGGCAAGGACCCTGCAGGTATTATTCAGTGGTAGTGATGATGACAGGGTTAAACACCCCAGTTAATGAGAAATACTGTGTAGGTTAAGTGACCAAACTCATTGGAACTAGAACGAGGAAAAATGGGCAGGAAACCAGAGGTTAAGGAAAACAGGTAAAACTAACTACTCCTTTTGTTATAGACCTAACATAAAGAAATACCAAACACGTAAGTCTGTTTCCGTATAGTTCTCATTTCCAAAGGAAATTCTATTTAAATTTTGTTCTAAAATACTACCAGCCCTACTTTTTCTGATGACAACTTCTCAAAGCTGGCTCTGAAATGAAAATATTAATATATCCTATTCACACTAGTCTTCTGTGAATGAAAGACTCTGCAGTTTAAACTTCTCCATTTCCTGTTTACTTTCTCTTCTCTCAAAGTAGAGAAATCCTATTATGCGTCTAAAGTGATAATTTTCTATGTAACATTAATTAGGAATCTAGTGTCTGATATTATGTGCCCTGGTACAGTCATTGCATTTGAAACATGCAAATAATCACCTTGCCTATAAGACCATATATATGCAAAAGTCCAAATTGATTGAATGTTCTGTTAATCACTAATAGTTTGACCAGCTTGTTTTTCCTAAAATCAGGCAAAACATTTTTCTTTCTCATGGAACAACAGAAATTTCCTAAAATGGCAAGTTTCCATGGAGAACATATGCAAATTTTGTCAGTTTGAATTTTCAAACTCCTGGGCAATGAGATTTTCTTGCTAATTCAACATTGGGAGCAATGATAACAGCAACAACAAAAAAAACCCAAAGCCGAACTAAAACAAACAGACAAAAAAAAAAAAAAACAAATCAAAAAACCTCCAATAAAACAAAAACCACCAACCAAAAAGAAGCAAACCAAAGACAAAATAGGATAAATTCCCAATCATTTATAAAGAAGAAACAGTCGAAGCTGCACAGTACTGCCATAGATAGTGTGATTACTGCCTTCTTCTGTGTTTCCTAGCTTCTGCAGGATCCCCACAAGTGAACAACATGACAAGCCACTACCACCAGTCAAATTGAGGGTTCCAAGGCACACATACCATTTATGTGTTCTTACACATCTAAGTATGAGATGTCTTGACTCAGATATATGTATAGAAAACATTAGAATTATTTCAACCTGGAAGTAAAACTTGTTTGTTTATGCACATGTTGTGGTGTCAAGCAGATTACTCACACCAGGATGGTGTACTGAAGAATCAGCCCCAAACTTTACATTCACTCTGCACCGGCTTACACCTTTTAGGTTAAACTTGTGTGTCAACTTGAACACATCTCATCTTCTCCACATAAAAGTACTACTTCATTGAAATAAAGGGAATCTGAGTGCTAAACACCCCTTGTGTGCCCCTAAATGAAACCTAATTTTGTGTTTGATAACTGTCTATAATTAAAAAAAAAATCTTCTATTTGCTAGCAGTCTTACCTCCCATCCACTGGCTGAACACAAGATGAGATTTGTTGTGTGTTTCAATTTGAGAACTTAAAGGTTGTGGCTGGTACCATGAAGTTTAATTTAATATTATTATTATACACCTACCAACTGAGGAAAGGAGAAAGTCTTAAGCAGATCATCAGAAAGCCCCTCAGTCTGCTAAAATATAAGGAAGAAACTGAGATGTGACATGAACTGAACTGCTACATTGAACTCAGAAATGAATGCATAGGTTATGGAAAGAGATATAAATATATTTTCTGTTTCTACACATGAATATCCTTGTATTTAGTGAGTTCTATTTCACTGCCAGCCTCTAAATGGGCTATATTGATTAAGGGCTTTTTAATTTGATATTAGTAGGAGGCAGGAAAACAGAATTGGAAAAGAAGCAGGATCAGAGTGTGTATAAAGACTGTGATTCACAAGCACTGGCTTAACATTATGCTTAAATAAAATTTAATTAAATTACTGTTGCTTGCAGCTGATTTTTAATTCTATCAAGAATGTAATAAAGAATGGCTTTACATAAAACAAAGTACTTTTAACCCCTTTTGAATTAACTACACAATGTTTAAGCACAAGATATTTCCCATTCAAAAATTAAGCTTTAGAAGACATTTTGTTATTTCTGAAGGCTAGTATCTTATATTTTCAGGAAGGAAAAAAAAATATGTATTGTTTTCTATAGCTCTCTACTTTTCTTGAAAAAAAATACCAAATAAAGAGCCATGAAAAGTAGTATTTTGCTCAGAGGAAAAACTGATTATCACCATCACCTTCATCATATAAATCCACAAAAAGAAAAAAATAACAAAATTAGAAAAGGAGTACGTGTCATTAGCATATTTAGCACTTTACCCTTTCTCTCATTGAGAAGGCAAGTACTCTGCCATGGCCTAAGGAAACTGCATTACCACTACTTAAACTAAAGAATTTCTTGTCCTATAGGTGAGCTCCTGTACTACATTATAAAATCCACTGGCCAATACCAGACCAGTGCATTCAAGTCTCGTGCATTCAGAACAAACCTTATGCATGTGTTTATCATCCCCCTTCATGCCAGTCACGCCTAATGTTGTGCTGCCACGTTGCTGCTGCTTTCATGCTGGATGAAACTTAAGCTTTCTCACTATTACAGCAGTTTCAGTTTGGCATGAATCCTGAGAGCAAGGTGAGAATCCAGGAGATCACTCACATATATATGAAAAAAAAATTTCTTAGTCTTGGTGGGAAGGATACAGCTCAATCCAACTTCCTGGTACTACTGGGCTTTTTTTTGGTTTTATTTTGTTTTGTTGTTTTGTTTTGGGGTTGTTTGTTTGTTTGGTATGTTTTTTTGGGTTGGGGTTTTTTTTTTGTGTTTTTTAATTCTTTTTTTTTTTTTTTTTTTTTTTTTTTTAATCTGAAGCAGTAATCCAGGTCCCAACTCCACCATCCTGTGCTCTCAGCTCAGGCATGGGAAAGCTGCATTGACAGTATCTGTCTAATGCATGGAAGACAGATGGCTCCATCCCTGCCAGCAATCACGTGCTGCTGGTTTTCTGTATCCATTTGACTCCTAATCCTTAGAGTTCTAAAATTTTTTAGGAGAGAAAGTCAGAAGACAATTCTACACCAGCAGCAAAGGATAGTTCTTCATACATGAGTAGGAAAATGCAATGAATATTTTTCATCATGAAATTGTAATGCAATTTTAAAAGTAACTACTGGCAAGTTCCAGTTACATGAAAATTCAGCCTTTCAGCACACAGCTATTTCTCAGTTATATGCACAAGAACTGTTTATGGAAATAAGTAGATATCCATTTTCTTCTCTCTTGCATAAGACTATAAATGAGGAGCAGTCTATGCTAATGATGTTTTGCAACTATCTTTGCTGGTGTCTGAGAACTTCACAGATAATCAATTTTCACAAGACTTGTGAAATCAGCAGTTGCATGATCTGACTGCCAGAGACAGATTCATGCCAATATACATTTTATTTTGGGCATCCAAAAGAGCAAACACTACGGGGTTTGTTTTATACTTTGTTTTTAGAACACTTGACATCACAGAGAGAGCTTTGCTATTTAAAACATACCTTTCCCTCGACTGCAGCTGCAAGTGTTATACATCTCTGCCTAACAGAGCCTAGATTTTCAAGGCAGTTAGACGGATACTATTTTGGATTAGTATCCCAAACATCAGGAAGCCAACAGGTAGTCTTCTCTACTTCAAATAGTATTCTTAGTCCTATACAGTGCAGATATGAAAGAAAAAAATCATAGCAGGAAGGGACTGTTGAAATTTATAAAATACAATAACATTCCCTCTTCATGTACAAAGAATTATCTAGTATCTCCAGTAAAGCAAGTAATTTCAAAGAAGTAGTCCAGTCACTCATTGATCTGATGATGCCAGATGAAACCCTACTAAACACTTCTCATATCAAGTACATTTTCATACAGGGTAGTAAATGGACTCTTGTCTCAGTGAGTATTTAGTCAAGGTCTTTTCAACTCAGCTCAGAAACAGTGAATAAATTATATTAATTAGAAATTTCATGAAAAATACCAATTATCTACTGCTGGGGACTCTGGCATGTTTTGCCTACTCAACATCTGTGTTAGATTAAAATGTTCTTTGAGGCACAGACTGCTTTATGCCTTATGCAACATTCTTCATGCTTAGCAAATAAAAAATATATGTTTTGCAGATCCACTATTGGAAAGAAGTTGTCATCTATTAAAGGATTTTTTTTTATCTCTGGTTTTAAATGGCATTATAGAAGGAAACAAAATTTACTGTAATGTTTATTAGAAGAACAGTTTTCAGTTCTTTACTGTGCTATAATCATATTTAAGCGCTTGCTTAGAACATTTTCAGCTGCATTAGGTTTGTTGAGCTAGACCAATTCAACTTAAAATCTCAAAACCCAGCAACTTAGGCACAGTTCACCTCTTTCTGCTCCACCTTTTTTTTTTGCCATAAAAGCACCGTCTTTAAGAATTAAAAAATCAGATTAATTTCATGAGGCCAGCCAATGTGATTTTTTTTTTTCCTCCCATGTTTTGCAAACACAAGAAGGAATAGGCTCACTGTTAGGCACAGACATGGAAATTAATTTCTGCTGTCATAAATTTTGCATAGGCAATTAAGTTATCCTTGAGAATTGAATCTAGTGGGAGAAGTCTCCAAACTCCAAAAGCTTGGGATTTTTCCTTATGGGTAGAATAACAAATTCAGCAGTTCCTGCTGGGACTGTTATTGTGACCAAAGTGATCTGTGAATGCACAAACATGAGAGAGCTACTGACTTTGGCTTGGGGAGGAAAGCATTTTATTCAATGCTGTTTAAGGACAAATTAGACAGCCAAATCATGGTGTCTTGTGTTGGTACATATTTTCATAAGTGATTTCTCCAGCTCTGTTGGTCATGGGACGTAAGGGAAAGATAAGGAAAGTAAGAAACTTCTGTTTACTACTTTGCTATGTTCTACTCCCAGCAACTAATGCAGGTTGGTTTCTTACAATCTTGTGTGTGTATATATATATATATATATATATATATATATATATATATATATATATATATACATATATAAATATATAATACATACATAGACAGAAATTAGACAGAAATATCACATTTTCTGTGTCACAGAACTTACATACACCCACACCACATTTAAATACTATTAACTTTTTTTAAAAAAAATCTGATTTAGAAGTACTATAAAAGAGGAAACCAAATAGGAAGCAGCTGACAAGAATGTGTATATTGATGATAGTTCTGTAATGCTCTAAACTGAATTTGAGACAAACTACTACTGTTGGCATTTCTATTTTTGTTCTTCTCACTGCTAAAAATTACAATCAAATGATAAATGTTCTATTGGTGGCTATCTTATAAGAGTGGGAAAATTATGGAATCCACAGAGGAAAGAAGATTTTTCCTACCGTATATTCTACAAAGTGATGCAAATTTAAAATTCAGGATGATACTTTTGGCCTGATTTCCCCTGCACAATTTCAAATTCAATTCAATAAAGTTCCATATAAGATCTTGTAGAATTCTGCATGGTACACTCAGGATCTGCTCTAATTACAGTTAACACACTTCCCTGAGAGACTGCATGTATAATTCAAAGGTGAACCAGGTTATTGTCTGAGGCAGATTGGCCACTGGCTCATTATGAAAACCACAAGGAATACTGTGACCTGATGGCACTTATACCAATAAACTGATACAGAATGCTCGGCCAATACCCAAACTTCTGTGCTCAAAAGAAGCAGGCCTTAGGGGATGCTGGTCCTCAAAATGTACTCAAGCCTTTTGTCTAGTTCAGCCACTCAGCCTGGCTGGGGGAATTTAGGTGACACAGTTATCACAGGCAGAACAAGAATGAATGGTGTGGTCAGAGACTTGATGGAGCTGGGTGGTCAGACATGGCAATTACCTCTATGTATAATGCAGAGGAAACAAGCTGAAAATCATAAGGAAAATTAGGAAAACAGAAGGGCTGGGGTTTTTTCATTTTACAACCTGAATTGTAATTAATAAATGTTTCATAAATGTTATTTCTTTGCGACAATTTGGTTTTGTTAGCTAAATCAATAGTAAAAAGGGATCCAGAAAGGCAATACTCAGATTAATCCGCTCTGTGGAAGTCACTTCAGTATTAAGAGGAACGTGAAAAGCTTAGTACAAGAGCATATCACATATGAGGAGCAGATAGGGGATTGCTTAATGCAGACTAAAGAAGGTTAAAGGTGGGAGGTAACTGATGTGCTTCACAAAAATAAGAAACTTCTAGAAAAGACTGTCAGAGTTTGCTCAGAGGCACAGTGAAAGGACAAGAGGCAGTGGTTGCAAGTAGCAATAAGCACAATTTACCTAATGTACAGAGGTAAAATATTCTGTTGGGGTCATCAACATGAGGAGAGACTGCCCAAGCAGTACCTCCTTGAAGGTTCTCACAGCTCAGGTGAGCAATCTGACCTTATTTTGAAATTTGTTTTGCTTACCACGGGGCTGGACCAGATAAGCCCCAGATGTCTACAACAGTGAAGAGCTTCTTTCTCATTACATTCAAGACACTAAGTAAAGTTCTTCACACACATGCATCCAGACAGAGGAAAAGAAAAAGTCTATGGCCCTGGAAGAAGGCAGCAATTCAAATATCAGTTTACTTCTCCAAACACCACCGGTAACTGATAAGGGAAAAGACATTCTACATGTCTGACATTCAGGAATTTTATCACTAGACAGTTTGAAATCCATGCAAGGCACAAGCCAGCATGGATACAGCAATACCAATAAGGCTGGGAGTAGTGCACAGTTAGTGTTGTATGACTCTGGCTCAGCTTACCAGATTGTTTCAGACTAACACTAACCATAAGAAATATGAGTTTTTACTTCCTGGGGGAAAAAACCCAAAATCCTAAAAAGCAAAAATTCATGGAGAAAATAATAAATACAATACACTAGATCAGCACACGAGAGCAATGAGACCTTTTTCCAAAAAATACATTTGACTCTGAGGTGTTCAGTATTTTGCTTTGTCTTTAAGGGGAAAGACTTGAAAGTTATCTGCAATGAGATGATTCACATTTTAGAATAAGCATAATCTATAAATGAAAAATTAGTTTGTTTCCTTGTGCAAGGTAGGTTGCTAATAAGAATTTGGTTTGAATAGTTAAATGTATTTCCCAATTGTACTTAATTGCAGTTTTAAAATTGTAGCCATATTTATCTGAGTATGTGGAGTTTTTTACATATTTCTAAGGACTAACAAGTACATTTCTTGTCTTGGTAACAACACTAAGTGTTGTAAAGAAGCAATAAGCAGCGTAGAACATTATATTGTAGCCTGTTTAGAGGGAGAACATCATGCTTTGAAGCAATCACAGGGGAAGTGCAAGCTGAATCCAACATAATTTCCAGGTTTGCCACGACAGCAATAACCCCCTATATATAAATATAAGCAAATACATTGTAGTAAAAAACCCCAAAAAACCTAACCAAACAACAAAATAAAACACCAAAAAAAAAAAAAAAAAAAAAAAAAAACCCAAAACCAAAAAAACCCAAAGAGACCAAATCAAGCAAAACAACTATAACAAAAACCCTCAAAGCCAGAAGCGTAAGAGGGTGGACAAAGAGTGAATTTTCTTTTCCTCTGTCCTTAGTCTTAGGTAGGATTAGAGAGCAATATTCAAAGAACACCCACTTTTCCAGTCCCTAGAGTACTATTTAAGAGAGAAATATTTCAGATAGATTACAGGAACTGCTGCTTAGTTAGTAAAGACAGAGAATCTGAATAATCTCTTAGGGGAATCATCAGCTTTGATTTTCTTTCTACTTCTAGAGGTCATTGCTTCCTAGCTCCTGCAATGAAGCACAGCAGTTTTGTAAGGGGCCATTACAGCAAATTATAAAAGAAATCCGGATCCTCCAAATTCATTATCTCCAATTCTACTGTCACAAAAACTAGTAATCCGAGGAGGCACCAGATCTGCTCTCTGCCCTGGTACAGATGTGAAACAAGATGTTAAATATGTGCTCTATCTCCACATAAAAATAGATTACCAGACATAGCAAACAAAACATGCATCTGAATTATGCTTAAGACAATATTATTTTATTCATATAGAAAATATAATTGAACTAAGCCAAAGTATTAAAATATAATCGAGAACTACTTAAGTTTTGTAAGCTTTTCCATTGCATGTGGCACTTCTTTCAGACACAAGACCTCTTTAATTTACTTCTGGTGAAAGAAGAAAATTAGTTCTTGCTTTCCCCCTAATGCTATCTGTTACTAATTGCAATCATTCCTTCCAGTGCAATAACATTAAAAAGATGCAGGAAGCCCAATTCCTAAAGCATTTTTAATGCAACTTCCATTCTAGGCAGTATAATGACATTAAAACTCTCTGATGGATGCACTGTGCAAATGGGTAGAGATGTACTATGCCTACTCTGGCTTCTCAGGGAGAGTGAAAGCAATAAAATATTGATGAGGTGGGATCTGGCAATGAAGAAAATTCCCTTTTTCTGAAGCAGCCAACAGTTACAAACTAATTCGCAGAGCTAGCTCTCTTCTGACAAGTCCCTTCAGTGCAGCTTCCACTGACACAGAAAGTGACAGGCTTAGGAGCTGTGTCTCCAGCACCGTCTCTGCTAATGTCCTCATGGGCTACCCTGGCAGAAGACAAACAAAACAGAAACACTGATGTTATCTGAACATCGAGCCCAAACAACATCTGCAGTGTTGCACACACACTGTTGGATTTTTAAAATTTTTTAAAGCAAGGGGAGCGAGAATGTTATGAAAAAGCTGGGTCCTGATTAACAGTGCAGGCAAGCCACTCGCTGGGGAGTCCCAGGAGAAGGGGGTCCCTGGGAGCTGAGCGCAGCTGTGCTGGCAGCTCCTGGCTGCCTGTTGCTCTGGCTGCAGCACTGGGGCTCCCAGGCCAGCTGGGGACAGCACAGGGACATGGGCACATCTCTTCCGAGCAGCCTCCGCTGCCAGGGCTGCGCTCCCTGAGGAGCACAAGAATGTTGACTGCAATATGAAATTGGAGTACGAGCTGCTGGTAGGGAGCTCAGGGAAATCAGGCAGATG
Source organism: Ammospiza nelsoni (assembly GCF_027579445.1). Taxonomy (NCBI): domain Eukaryota; kingdom Metazoa; phylum Chordata; class Aves; order Passeriformes; family Passerellidae; genus Ammospiza; species Ammospiza nelsoni. The sequence goes on along the minus strand of NC_080669.1, from coordinate 72,338,873 downwards.
CTGCTGCCCTGGCAGGCAGAGGAGACAGGAAAACACTTGCCTCCTGTGTTACCAAGGCAGAAAATCCCTCACCACTCTTTCTGATGATGACCCACACTAGGGGAAAGAGAAGAAAAGCACCCATTTTACAATTAAATATGAACAAATAATTTATATGTAACAAATTGCAATCATGTAAGTCTATGGGCTAGAAGAAACAATGATCATAACATTTTCCATTTAAACACAGCCAACTACTTTTATAAGAAGTCCTGATTACTCAGACAAACATGCATGGGAAGATTAGTCAAATCTATAAAGAAAGTAAGTCATGTTGGATGGATAGTGAAGGCTGAGTTTAAGGAGGCAGTTTAAACACAGGTGGCTCACTCAGTTTCATTTAGAGTTTTTACTGTATGCCAAAACCCCTAGCTGTAATACAGCTGAAGGAAGTATGGAAAAGACATCTTGTGTGTGAGAGTGAACACCTGAACTACTAATTTTGAAGAAGAGATTAAGACAGAAGATCACAAATCACTAGTGAAAACTGAAAAAAACCCCTGAGATATTAAATGAAACTTAAATCCAGTAAAAAATAACTAAAATTAACCAAAAGGACTTTTTTCCATATACTATGGAAAGAATTATGATTAGATATAATTCAAACTAATTGTACCATTCACTCTTCTGTTAGATGTGATTGTTATATATGCACATGATTATGCCTTTGTAATATGCCAGACATTTACCATGCAGGGTAAAGCTGAAAAATTTCCATTTATATCTTCTGTAAGATATTTTGAAGAGCTGTACAAAGATGGAAGCATTAGTCAGAGACACAATGTTATTTGGAAAATGTCTTTGCTTTCTGACACTTACATACCTTAACACATAAAAATTTGTACCTCACTTTCTATATTCAGACTTACATTTCAGTATTTAGGAAATATTCACAAGCAAAATTTCATAAGCAAAACCCGTACTCACAAGCAGAGAAGCTATACATTAGCTTTACTAAACACATAGGATTAACATCATCGGGTTAAGAGGTCTCAAGCCTTTTTAAGTTCAGTTCTATTTAGGACATCTATACTACAGATTCACTGCCAGCTCCAAACTTTCAGCATGACTCACTTCCCAAAGAGCTGTGCCACATTGTTTAGGAAATGAAAGGAAGGAAAATATAGGACTTTTATGAACAACCCTTTACACACTGAACAGTCATTCCTAGAATGTGTAGAAATGCTGTTAATGAGCAGCTATCTTCATTCCTCTGGGTACTCTACACCCAGAAGTGTTGTAATCCACTTGAGCCTCGCTCTTGTGGATGCACAAAAGGAGATTATATGCACAGTACTTTCACTCTCCTCAAATCCTGTGCAAGGGGTGTTCAGCCTGTACTCCTGTGATTAAACACTGTGCTGTAACCTACACTGGTGTCCCAGTGGATAAGGTACCAGTTTCTTCAAAGGTGAAAAAAAGGAGTTTAAAACTAGGATAATCAACAACCAAGAAAAGGTGTTCCTGTGGAAGGCAGCATCCCTTCAGTGGCTAAGAAGAGGATGTTACTACTTTGCATGTGCATTTGATGTCAAGGAAAGAATACTACTGCAAAGTCCCCTAAGGACACCAGTCAGCAATAAGGTATCAAGCCATCTCACACACATCCAAAATCTGCAGCCTTCCAGACATGGTCTGGCCTGTAAGAAATTGGTTTAAAAAAATATTTCAAATGTGTAAGCCCTTGTGAGAACATCTCTCACTGGAAGACTCTGTAGAAAAGACCTTTGGAGAGAGAGAAAAGGAAAAATTTTAGTATCTTTGTTTGTGTTATTCAGAATGCTATGAAAAAGGAAACATGTAAATATTTATGCAGGACAACCTGTCCTGCCAAAAAACCCCAAAAACTTCAAAACTGAACAAAACACAGAAAGCCCCAAGATATGAGTGAGATCAGTGGAAACCAGGTGGGCTGACTGAGGGATGTGTTCCAGTATTGCTGGCTGGTATATGTTTAAATGCTATGAGAGTTCATAAAAGATGCATTCACTTTTGACTCACATGAAGGTCACTGTAGCAGTTCACTTCGAATTCCATCTGTTTTGCATTTAATTTTCACTGATGAAACAAACAGTTAAAATAGCTCTCCTCTTTCTATGTATCTTTGAAATATCTGTTTGGGTTCTTTTTCATTAAAAACAAAATCATCAAGAATTCTGTGCTAGTAATTTTTAAAAAGTGCCATAATCTTTTCTAAAACCATTTATGGATTTAGATGTAAGAATTTCTGTGGGAAGTTAAATCATTACTGGGTTTTGGGTAAAAGAAATGGGACAGTGGAGGAAGAAAGAATTTCCAAAATAAAGGACTAATGAATCTTAGCAAAAAGACTTAAAAGCACCTCATAGGCCTTTTTTCCTTGGAACTTTTAGAGATGCTCAGTAGAGTCTACTCACACTACTGATTTGCACACCTAATTTTTCTTCTTGGTACCCGTGATATAGACAAAAAGGCTACTCAAACCTTTCATTTGGATTCCAAAGCTTTCTCTGTCCCAAATCTTCCCTCAACTTCTATCTGAAATGATTTTGCATTTTTCCCCCACTATCAACTGCGTGTTGCCTTATTTTGATGATTACAGATTTCATAGGTAATTAATTTTTCTATATACCTAAGAATCATTCAGAAGAACAAAGATACTTCCCATCTAAGTCATAAAGAGAAGTCAGGTATTGTATTTTAAAATCCTGACTGAAACACTTTTCCTGCTACTCTAACATAGCACAGCAAATGAATAAGTGTACAATGTGGAACAGTTCCAGTGAGGACTTTGAGGTGAGGCCTCACTTGGAGTATTGTATCCAGTTCTGGGCCCCTCACTTTAAGAGGGACGTTGAGTTACTTGAGCGTGTCCAGAGGAGGGCAACGAAACTAATAAGGGGCTTGGAATACAAGCCATATGAAGAGCGACTGAGGGAGCTGGGGTTGTTCAGCCTGGAGAAAAGGAGACTAAGGGGTGACCTCATCGCTCTCTACAACTTCCTGAAGGGTGGCTGTGGTGAGCTGGGGGTCGGTCTCTTTCTCCGGGCGACAACGGATAGAACAAGAGGACACAGTCTCAAGCTGCGTCAAGCTAGATGTAAGTTAGAAGTAAGAAGGAAATACTTCACAGAAAGAGTGGTCAGAAAATGGAATCATTTACCCAGTGAGGTGGTAGAGGAATCATCCCTTGAAGAATTTAAAAAAAGACTGGATGTGGCACTTACTGCCATGATCTAGTTGAACAGTCAGAACATCGGCTGGACTTGATGATCTTACAGGTCTCTTCCAGTCTTGAAAATTCTGTGATTCTGTGATTCTGTGAATATTTATGGTCCTGACAGCTGTAGTCCTTCTGGCCATACTAAAGCCCAAGATATCCTGGATTCAATACAGCTGCTCATAGTACTCCACACTGTTTCCGGTTTTCCTTGCAAAATCCTATCCTTCTTCCCACTTTCGCCATGGAAGATGTGGACATATATTGAGTAGAGAAGAAATGGAAAGACTGGGTATTTCACAAATGAGGTTCTCAGCCTGAATAACACAGAGTGAATGTTTTACAATTTTTTAATGTCATAAAAATATCATTATTCTGTCTGGTTGACATTAGTTAGGATAATAGCAGTTATGAGTTATTATAAATTAAATTGTGAGGATTATTAATAGGTACTGCTGTATTAAATTCTGCTGCAATTCTGCCTGAGTTCAATAAACAGAGAGATATGTAATACAGGATACCAGTGAATAAAATACAGTTTCTTCAGACAGATGGAAACAGAAAGATTTGAGTGCATAGAAGGAATAACTCATGGCATATAATGAGTGGATGTTTCCTTTTTTTGTCATTCAAACAACTTCAGCAATCAGCATTCTTCCCTACTATAGTGGCAGTGGTTTATACTTGGGTAAGAAATATATGGGCTGGGGAAAATGACCAATAGGGAAGCGGGAATTTACAGTTGACACCAAATTGTCATTGCCACAGTAGGAGAGATTGTCCATGGCTTTTATGGATGATGTCTGCCTTTCTCTCTGCTATCAGCTATCTCAGAGCTATCAGCTCTGCTCCTGACATATCCACAGATGGCTATGGCAGTAATTCACATTTACAAATAAGAGGTCTAAATTCTGGTTCAATAATGACTTTTTCTACGCAATGTGGAACCTTTGAATAATCTGTTCAAGCATTTGCTCTGAACAGAAACACCTTCCTGTTAGTTCAATACCATGTTAAGTTTTTGTTCAGCTATGTGATATATTACAAATCACTTTTTTTTTCTCTCTCCTTTCTGGTACACTAATTTAAAAAAAAATATGAAGGCTTGTGACTTAGTTTAAAAACATATTCCTCTTGCAGTAGAAAATGCTAAACAATCTCTTGTATTCTGAAGTCTAGTTGTGTGCTGTCAATTTTCTTCTAATTATTTTTTAATTTCTACAAAAATAGATAATCTGGTAGAGAGTCAGTATTCAAGTTCATACAGTTAAATTGCAATTTCTCTTTTAAACTAAATGCTTCATTTCTAAAGTAATTCAAAACATAGCCATTTACATCAGTTCCCTGAAAACAAATTATCAGCTTCATCATCTGTTGAAATTAAGAAATAAAGCAATGTGGGTAATAGAACCTCTATTCTCAGGAAGCCCTTTTGCTCTCAGGAAGACATTTTGCTTTGTCTTCAAGACAAAGTATCACCAAAAAGACTGTTTAAAAAGATTGTTTACTTGAATAAAACCCAAATTCAATATTGCTGAAAACTGTGCTGTTCAAAATGAAAGGGCATATATTAAAAGAGCTCTTCTTCATGAATCTGCATGTATACGAATGGTGAAATATTTAGCTGACTCCTAGAATAAAAATCATACAATCATAGAATCACTCTTGTGTTTGCAGAAAATTTGCCTCAAATTCTTGACATTTCACTATTGTTGTCAAAGATTTAATAAGCTTTCATAGGTAAGCTGTAGGTGTCAAAAATATGTCATAATATGCTAGCTTTTAAGAAAAGCAGTGTATTTTTATCCATTTCATCACTTTCCAAATTGAATGTAGTTCTGAGAAACCGTCATTTTGTACCATGAAACTAGAAAGCAAGGACTCCCTTCATGATGACATCTCCCTAGAGGAAGTCAGTTCATTTCTAAGAAGGCTGTGTTAAAAATGAGGCTGCTTCACAAAACCTGCCAACAGACCTCCTGGCATGTGCAGCAGTGATAAAATCTCCACAAATATAGGTATGATGTGGAAGGGCAGTAAACCGTCGTAGTAGCAGAAATGAGTCTGGATGACCCAGACTTTCCCACTCTGAGAATGCAGTACTGTGTTTTATTATTTAACTAGAGCAATGACAATGGAGAAAAAACCCTCAGAAGGATGAAAGTTCTTTCAGTTTGTTTTATTTTGCTTCTTGTATCTGGTCAAGTCAGCAGCATTCCAGTGTAGGAAAGCAAAAACTAGGATTCTAACAACTCTGAAGAATCTCTACAGTCTGTTGCAGATATTCCCAGTGATTTTAATTCACTGATAATATTTTCTGGGGACAATGCTGATATTCTGAGGGCTTTGCTGCTTGTTGTGTTTGAAGCTATGCATGAAGCATATCTACTTGCTGTGTTTGAATTTGATATGGGTACATTATGACACTTTCATGCTCCTTTGTTTCTGCATAGTAAACACACATGAAGGATAACTATTTCCTGTCTGGTTTATTATAAACATAAATGAGATCTAAGCAACTCAGTAGATGTAAAGAAGTACTGGCAAATTTTGTGGGGAGGCAACAGATGATTTTTGGTTAAGGACTACTATAATTCAGAAAGCCACAGATGACCTTATAAAGAGATATTGGTTCAATGAATACAGATGTTTCACAGAGTTTTCCTTAGCTGAGAGCTAGGAACGCTGTTCTAGCCTATGTTTGATCTCAAAGAAATGATTACTAGATTATTTCTTTGAGATCAAAGAAATGATCTAGTAATGAGATCTCATTCATATATTATGTTTGTAAAATGCCCATCGCAACATCCTGCTGAGTTGTAGTTTTCATGCATTTTACAATATCAATGTTTGTAAAAATCACCTAGAAATGAAGCCATTAACTACCTATTGAATGAAAAAAATTAATCATAATTTCAATACACTTCTTTAAGTATCCCTCACTTAAGCTGTATCTTAAATCCTGTTCTACATATTCTACACACACAAAACATGTAATCTTGAAATCTTAATTTCTAGTTATTTGATAAGATGATATTCAAATATTATGTGTATATATACATATGAATGTTCTCTTGAGGTAACACAGTGAAACTCAGGGATAACACCTCTCCACTCTATCACTGTAGTTACTTTTCAAAGTCATTGCTACAAATTCATAAAGACTTCAAGATATTACAAAACGATTATTTTTTTCCTCTTCAGAAAAGACACACAATAATATTCTGTGTTCCAGTAGGTGAAAATTTTACTTTTTACTTTTTACTTCCAGATGATGTCCTTGCTGAGGCATGAGTCTTTCTGCTAGCATCCAGCAATTCTGTAACTTCGTCATGCACTTTCAAGAGTAGCTACTCTCGAAAGATGACAATAGAAAACACCTTACACTTTCTTATCAAAAAGAGTATTCACATGATATCTAACTCCCATAAACACCACCATTAACTGAAGTTTGACAGGATTTAAAGACAAAAGCTTTCACCAGGCAAGACTGGAGGGGCAGACACCAAACAAGTTAAAATAGCAGATTGTTCTGAAAACATTTGTCTTTTTTTCTACAGTCCATAGACACAACATAGTTACAACAAAGATTAGCTCAATATTAAAAATCTATATTCTGAAAAGAAGTCAGTTAAATCATGTGGCAAAGATCCTTACATTATTATTATCTTGTGGATGAGGACAAATTCACTTCCACACCACCAAGATTAAGAGCTTCTTTGTAAGTTCATACTTAGAGGATTTGAAATACAGAAAGATAGCATCACTGGACAGATGAGATAATAAACAAAATGTTTTGATTCATATTTTAATAAATATTTTAACAAAATGTAGCAGCATAATAACAGTTACAACTGTTAAAGTTGGACCAGTAATAATACAGTGAGCATTAAATATAGTTTAAGTATTGTATTATATTAAAATGAATGCACAATGCCATTATTTTGAGATAACCCCGGCAACAGTACTTTCAAGTGAATTATTTCTGTAGACAGTACCAAGTTTCACAATAACCACATACAGTTTAAAGCTGCCCTGGAGAACCAGAAATCACTAGCTCTTTTTAAACAAGTAAGGAAAGCAGCAGGGTTTCAGCTACTCTGCTCTGTGTATTACAGCTTGGAGTATGGGTTATACAAACACCCAATTTCTGCATCTGTTTCTTTCTTGGCACTTTCACTGCAATAATTTAGGACTCATTCATATATTATGTTTGCACAATGCCCATCACAACATCCTGCTGAGTTGTAGTTTTCATGCATTTTTACAATATCAATGTTTGTAAAAATCACCTAGCATGCCAAACTGCATTTGGATGCCTGCCTGCAAACCTCAGCCTTCAAAACTTAGAGAATTCCCAAAGTATTCAGGTTTCTGGCACTCCTGGATATGCACTACAATAGTGCCCCTAGTCACTCCCTCTCTTGCCCAGCACTTACTGGGTTTTTAGGCAGATGTCTCCCCTCACTCTTCAAGGACAGAAATGGAGTAAGGAAGGCTCTAAATTCTCCTTTCTAGGGAGATATGGTGGGGGAGGATGGGGAACAAATAAAAGAAAGAAGCAGCATTTACCAGTGGCCAGCATCTTCCCTACCAGTTAATCAAGATTTACAGAAATCTCGTTTTTCTAAGATTAGACAGAAAACTGCGTCTGCATTCTCATACTTCCTTCCTAGTTATGTAGTTCACTCATAGACGCAGAAGAGAAACTGATCTCCTTGTCTGCATTTTCTACAACTGGGCTATAGTGTAATTTCTCCACCAGTCAGGATAAAAACCCTATGCTGATCATCTTCAGGTTTCTTTAGGGGATCTAAGGCCCTAAGGCTACATTTTTTCAAAAGGGGCACAGGAACATAAAAAGCCACAGCAACACAGTGAAAAAACATTGATCTGTATTTGTAAATGGCTTGTGCAATTCACATGGATTTAGTGAACAGGTTTTTTTAGGTTTTTAACACCAAAACATTTACTGAGAATAGAAGAGAAAGAAGGGAATAGCTTCAAAGGCAAAAACCCGTATCAAAAAGAAAATAATAATCACTGCAAGCTGTATGGAAATAAAGGCATTGTTGTAGATACACCTGTCACTCTACTTCTCTCCCTTTGAAACAATTACTTGTGTCCATGAGGTTTTGAGCCACTGGTGTCTTAACATCTTAACATCTGCCATATGCTTACTTGTGTATATGAGCACCGCTGTTGATCCTCCTGCTGGCCACAATTTAAGATGATTTAAACACAGAGAGAGCATCTGGACCTGATTGCTTATCCAGTCTTTGTAGGACACTTTCACTACTGATAAACATGTAGAGGATGAATTGCATTTAAGTATTGAACTTACATATAGGTAAACTGCACAATTTATTTGTATACAGAGGTGTATGTTCACCTTTTGTACTCAAAATAAAACAGATGAAGGAAGAAAAGTTCTCTGGTTTTAAGTTGATTAAATGTATTTATTATGAAGCTGCACTGTATACAAATGGCAGCATCAAGTGGTTTTGACTTGCTGTATAAAACTGATGCGAGACAGTGAACAGCATGGCCTACCAGGATTTATGTTTTCAGAAGCATTTAAAAGTCAGATCAAAACTTAAGCAAGGACTGATGAGTTGTACTGACACAATGAAAAAATAAACGTAATGATAGAAATGTGTTTACTGACCCCTTCAACATAATTTTTGACTACTTCTGCTCAAGGAGAAAGATAAGGAATGCAAAAGCCCGAGATCAAAACACATCATTAAAATACAGACATTTTCAGGCAAGGATCACAAAATATTTTCTTAGTCAATTACGTACACAGCCATTGGAATATATTTCATTTACATAATCAGACATGCAAAAAATGTATTTGGTTGAATATTATTGCTGTTGGTGGCAATCTAATGGATGTTGTGCACAACCCAAAGAATTTCAAGGCTCAAGAAATGCAGAAATTCCTAGAGTATTTCAGTGCTGTGTATTGGATAAGGAGGGAAGTTCAAAGCCCAGTTCAAAGCACTGGGTTTTTAACTAAATCCTGCCACTTTACAAAATCTATTCCTGTTATTTCCCTTTTTATTCTTGCAGAAAACATCCTGTTGATCTGTTGCAGAGACATGTAGATAAAATGCTTTGTCCTTGTTTCACAGAGGTGTGTCCAACTTCTCAGTGGTTCAACAGACTGTCGGTTACACAAAAAGCTTTGCATCTATTGCCTGCATTTCCTCCCATTCTAAACCAAGACAAAAGACCATAAAATATAAACAGAACATACACTTCATGTGTAAAAGAAGCAAACAAGTATTTTCTATTTAAACATGGTGGCTCATCATATGATGTATGTCCATAAGACAACCTAATGCTGGCTTAATAATCAAATGTGAATACATGGAAATCAAAGTCAAAAAACTTAAGTTTCACAGAAGAAAATATGATCTGAAGAAATAACTTTCTACATTTCTATTGTAAATAGAAATGTCATGGCAAAGACAAAAAATCAGCCTTATAAATCTCATGTTGCAGAGCAGACAAGCAGGAATGCCTAATTTACAGGGCTTACAGGAAAAATATGCAAACTAGGAATGTGCAACAAAGTGCATGTAACCTGAAAAGACAAATCACTCAGTTGGAGAAGATGCTCTATAAGAGTAAACTATTTCACATGAAAGCAAATATTCTGTATAAAGGAAATTTTTGGATTTGCAGAGATTTACATTCTTATAATGAAGGCAGAAGTCAACTGTCAATGGATGCTCTAAATCCTCACATTGTAGGGTTTTAGGTAAGATAATCAAACAAAAATGGGTTTCTTCAAGCAATGTCTCATGATACTCCATAAGGTGATAACAAAGAAGTCAACTGTATCTTCATATGCTGTAGGCATCCCAATGAACTGGAACCATTGTCAGCCTCCAGAACAGCAATCAGCCAGCTGATCTGAGCAGAAGCGCAGATGCCCACACATAAGGTGCAAGAGCAACCAAAGCCTACAAACCTTGCCAGTTAAGATCAGTAACACTGTATTTGGACTAGATGTATTCAAATATTCTCCAGATTGGTGCTCCCCAGGGCTCAGTATTGGGGCTAGCTTTGTTTAATATCCTTTTTTGACGAGAGGACCTGGACAAGGGCACCGAGTGCACCCTGGTGTGGCAAGTTTGCAGATGGCAGGAAATTGAGTCCCAGCATTCATCTGCTAGAGGGTAGAAAGGCTCTGCAGAGGGATCTGGACAGGATGAGGCCAATTGTGTGAGTTTCAATAAGGCAAAGTGCTGGGTCCTGTCCTAGAGTGACAACAACCCCATGCAGTGCTACAGAACTGGGTCAGAGTGGCTGGAAAGGTGCCCAGTGGGAAAGGACCTGGGGGTGCTGGTTGGCAGCAGCTGAACATGAGCCAGCTGGGCCAGGTGAGCAGAAAAGCAGCAGCATCCTGGCCTGTATCAGCAACAGTGTGACCAAAAGGAGCAGGGCAGTGATTGTCCCCCTGTGCTCAGCCCTGGTGAGGCCACACCTCACCTCCTGAGTGCTGTGCTCAGTTTTGGGCCCTTCATGGCAAGGAAGATCCTGAGGTGCAGGACCAAGGGCAAGGGAGCAGGTGAAGGGTCCAGAGCACAGGTCCTGTGAGTGGCCAAGGGAAATGGGGGTATTTAGCCTGGACAAAAGAGGGGGGTGGAGGGGAGGGATTTATCACTCTCTACAACTACCTGAAAGGACTTTGCTGTGAGTTTAGGTCTCTTCTCCCAGGTTACAAATGACAGGACAAGAAGAGATGGCCTCAACTTCTACCAGGAGAGGTTTAGATTGCATAGCTGAGGGGGGGGGGGGGGGGGGAAATCACATAAAGGAATATAAAACATTGGAATGGACTGCCAGGGAAGTGGTGGAATCATCATCCTGGAAGTTGTAGAAGTCCATCTGAAAATCCTTCATTTTTTGCCTCACAATTGTCATGAGAAAAGACTACTGAAGGGTTAAAGCTGCTGAGCTGGTTGGGAAAGAAAGTCTCCTGCTTATCTAGTGTGTTCACAAGTGATGCTTGCAGAACACGCCATGCTGTACTCGAAGGGGGCATGCTGCCCTTTTCTGGACAATTGAACTGGACTTTCTTCCAAACTCCTGACCTGGCTGGACTGAGCTCTGGGGTGGCTCCCCCCCGCTCCATGAGAAGACCCCTCTTGCCTGTCTTCAACCACCGTGACAGACCAACTGAGATGAGAATCCCCTCATCAAGGAACCAAGAACCCCTCTGGCACCCTATTGGTACCCCCATGGCACCCCCATGGCACCCCTCTGGCAACCTCCGTCCAGAGATTGGGGCTGCACTCCCTCCCAACTCAGGGAGGGGGAAAACTTAACGTACATGTGAGCATTCGGCCATGAAAACAATGGACTTCTCCCCTCCATGGAAACCTAGTTTCAGTTACCTTCCCCCAACCAAGAACAGTATATATATTGGGGTTCGGCCCGACTGTCCTTTGAGATCTCCCCAAGACGTGTACCAGCGAGTTTCGGCGGCGGGACCCCGAAGACATCACGTTTTGGTAGCTATACCCCATTCCCTGACCTCTTTCCTCCCTTTTTTTCCTTGTCTTACCCTTCTCTTCCCCGGATCCCTTAACCAAACGCATATTTAGCTGTGGTTATAATCAATAAATTGCACCTTGTTGATTTGTTACTGCAAAACCCCTGTGCCTTGTGTTGGTTATTTTTGCACCCAAAAATCATTCGTCACCCGTTTATTTCGGGCAGACCTTCACAGAAGTGTTCAAAAACTTTGGAGATATGGCACTTGAGGACATGATCTACTGTTGAATATTGCGATGGTGCTGGGTCACTGGTTGGACTTGATGATCTTAAAGGTCTTTTCCAACCTTAACAATTCTATGATTCTATGAAAAGGGAAGTGAAAAGATAGCATTACTCTCAAAACCAGATTTTTTTGTCATAAAAAGAAATGGAAGCTGCCTTGTTCTCACTAGTTTCACGCAAGCAACAATTGCAACTGAAGCAAACCCAATGTTAAATATACTTTAAGGCACGAAAAGTATAAGAATGTTTGTAAGTGCACTAAAATATCACATTTCTGTCACATGTTTGCTGTAAAATAACACATAGCAGACCTGTGAGAGAAAAGATTTTCACTAGTGGCTCAAAGTATTTTTTTTCAGTTGGTCATAAATTATTTGCTGGTAAGTACAAAAAAATAGACCAAATAAATTCTACAAAATTAGACTACATCTAATGAATCCCTGTCTCATCCAGGCATAGAGACTGAAATATTAGCAGTATTTGAGTGTGACCTCAGCGTAGTCTGTATAAGCACCTCCTCTGATCATCTCTGTAGGATCTGGAGTAGAATTCTACAGAATCTGAAATATTGCCAGATATATCCACATCTGAGAATACCACAAAATGCATCAGACTAGCAATACCATTCTGAAAAAAGACAGCTTTATCTCCATAACAATATATTAAGAACAAATAAAAGGAAAAAAAACACATCTGCATGACTTAACCTTATGAAAATTTAGACAACTGAGTATGTTACAACTTGTGTTATCTACAAGGCCCAGAGAAAATCAATTAATAGATCAGGTTATAGAATACATTATCTATTAGAGAAAACATAACAAAAAGCCACAAACCAAAAACCCCAACTTGTTGTGGTGTTAGCCCTGAAACTGCCCAGGGACTTTATTTTTAAAGAACCATTCATTTTTCTACAACCTAATTAATTTTATGTGTTCGTATCCGAGCACAACAGCAAGATGTTTTTGCCATAGGTAGAAGTAATCAAAATTCTATGAAAGGACAGAGGTAGAATTATGGGCCTAATTTCTCCCAATTTCTGTTTTGCCATTATATGGTTCCAGTCAGCTCTAAGGATTATAAATTACAATAAGATGACATCATACCACAAAAGTCAAAATCAGGCAAGATTGCAACTGCAAACAATTCATGTTTTCTAATAAACTAGGTTTTTATGCTGGCTGTACATGCACCTCAGTAAAATCAGGACTCAGAATTTGGAGGATGATTGAAAGAGCAAATATTCAATAACAGGTAATTATCACGTTTCTTGAGGTGATATAATGATTTCCAAACAAAGAGTCATTCAGAAGAGCATGATAACATTTTTTCTTAATTCTTTTTCCTTTATCAGGCATCTGATTGCAGCAATTACACAATTAAACAAAAATTAGTGTTTCACTTAAGCTCATTTGTTTATATCTTTTGTTTGCTTCTGCACAGATACTGAGCATGATAAACATGTTATATTGATTTATTCATCTCAGATATATGTATTTTTGTGTGATTGCTGCAAGGATTAAAAACGGGCAGACTATTATTTGTAGCCATATAGTTTTTGCATTCTGATAAAAAATCTAGTTTAATCAAGGCTTCATAATTATATAGTTAATTTTCACATTTAAAAAAAATTAAAGTAGCTGTATCTGAAAATTAATTTTTTAGCTAGAGGCATATTATTAGTGTTAATATACTAATACTTATATATACTTATATTGTACTTACATAGTATTTTATTTGTATCTTTATTCTGCATGGCCTTGGAAAGAGTAACTTATGTTTATCACCTTTGCCTATTAACATTCAAAAAAATTAATAACAATCTGAAAAAAGAAAAAATATTTGTATTTAAGTGAACCATGCATTCTGTCACAACAAAGCATTAGGTCTGGGCTGAAATATGCAGGTGATTAGGTAAGCTTTCTTATCAATGAAATACAGATACTTCAAAGCTGAGAAATGTTTACTCACTCCAAATTAGATAGGTAATGTGCCAAAAAGTGTATTTGCCTGAGACACAGATGTGGGTTCTTAGTGATTAGATGAATGAGCTGAACCTTATATTTCTATGTTCTATCAGAAAAAACCTACACAGTGTATCTAACTCTATATTGAAGTACTGGTTCAGCTCACTGGCTCAGAACTTGTAGAATTACATTTGAATCATTAATGCTGCCTACCTTCCTCCCCTGAACTGTGTCTCAGTTAATTAATCAATCTCAAATTAGTCGGCTCATACAACATGAAAGCATCACAAACTGAGAAGCTACTCCCCTAGGTTCCCACTGCTTTTCCTGAGTACAAATCCAAACATGGGTTTATAAAATATTGAGATGAATACAATATTTCTTAAACAACAATTGGAAATGGAAATAATAACAGAGTACATCATATTAAGTCATGATAAATGATCCAAATATTAAGTTAATTAAGAATCCAAGTATTTTGTTTTAAATTTGAATTGTATCACAACTGATATAATTTATCACACAACAGACCACATATTTACTAAGAAAGATATAATTTCTCTCTCTTTTTATCCAAATACAGAGTACATCATATTAAGTCATGATAAATGATCCAAATATTAAGTTAATTAAGAATCCAAGTATTTTGTTTTAAATTTGAATTGTATCACAACTGATATAATTTATCACACAACAGACCACATATTTACTAAGAAAGATATAATTTCTCTCTCTTTTTATCCAAATACAGAGTAAACCTTATTCAATGCAATGAGTTTTTGTTTCCAGCTCCTGTTGAGAAAATATTTTAAGAAGAAAAATGAGATCTGTTCCTATTATATTTAAATAATTCAAAGCAATTCCAAAATCATATAATCTGACCTTCAGTAGATTGTAGATATCCACATTTCTCTCAATTATTTCTAATTAAAACATTTCCAAACTTGTCTTGGTTTCACACTGGCTAAAAGCCAGGCACCCACAATATACCATTCACTCATTCTCCTCTGCTACAGTTGAGCAGAGAAAGGGGAAAGAAAAATCAAACGGCTCATGAGTTGAGATGAGGATTGGGAAGAAACACTTTAAGGGCAAAATAGGCTCAAATTTAAATGGTATAAAGAAAATTTATTAACAGAATTAAAAGAGGATAATGAGAACTGAAATAAACCTTTTAAACACATTTTTCTTCCCTCCAGCCCCTCCTCCCTTCCCAACAACAGCCGAGGGAGACAGGGTGTGGGAGTTTTGGTCAGTTTTTAATCTGAAATTATTCCTCAGTTTGCTTTGGGAGAGGAGTCTCTTCTACTATGCCATGGGATCCTTCCCATGGGAGACAGTTTTCTGTGAACTTTTCCAGCATGGTGCTAATTTTCATGAGCAATCCTGCCCAGCCTGCTATAATGTGAGTCCCTCCCCCGGGCAAAAGACAAACTACATGGCATGGGTCATTTTAGTTTATGGGGTGTAGTCTTTTAAGTATAAGCTGCTCTAGTTTGGAAGCGAGGGTCCTCTTTTTCTATCTCTGGAAGCAAGGGTCTGCTTTCTCTGTTTGGGTTTCCTACTGGACTACAGCTTTTTAGCATGCACCTGCTCCAGTGTGAGCACTTGTTCTCGTGGGCTGCAAGTAAGATCTCTGCATCCCATGCACTTCATGAATTACAGGAAAACTGTTGTATTAAAGTCCTCACCACAGCTTGTAGAAGAATTTCAACTCTGATGTTTGAAGCACCTCCTCTCCCTCCCTCCGTTCACTGCAACCTTAGTGTTGCCGTGTTGTTCTCCTCATGTGTCCTCACGTTTCCTTTTCTCTGGCTTGGAAGAAAATTGTTGTCTGTAGGTTTGTTTGTTCTCAAGTTTTGTCAATTGAAAAGTTCTCGTAGGGTTTTGCAGCGCTGAAAGGTTGATCTCGCCTGGGCTCTGTATCAGGGAATTGCTCATTACGCCCCTCTCTCTCAGCCACATGGGCCCCACTGGCAGCACACGGGGTACCAGCCACCGCAGTGCTGGCACCATTCCACACCTCTCTTCATGTGGGGTGCCAAAAAGAAGGAGCTGCTGCAGCCACCTCTGCCCTTCTGCCTTCATGCTCGCTAAAAGAGGTAAGCAGGCAGAGTTCACTGTGAGCCGTGCTGACACGGCCGCATGGACCCAGCCACTCCTGATGCCAACTCCATGGCTGCTCCTGGGCCCAGAACAGCCCCAGACCCCACACCTCCATACTCCCTGGAAAAAGGGCATGCATGCAGCTTTTATTCTTCTGAAATATATCTTCACAGAGGTGTTACCAACTTCTCTGATTGGGCCAATTAGCAATATGTCCAATGCCAGAGCCTTCAGGGACTGGCTCTGCCAGACACAGTAGAAGCTTTGAGGAGCTTCTCTCAGAAACGACCTCTGTGGCTTCCCCCACTGTCACTAGAATCAGGCTGTATTAAGCTAACACAAATCTTCACAAAACCCTTTGCCATGTCCTAAAGGGAAGAAAAAGCAGAGCTCAAAGCATCATCAAGGCCCAAGGCCTGGTGAGTAATTGGTGAATAACTCATATCTCATTTAGATGGATAGAGCTGCATAATCTTAACAGGGGATTAAACTTCCATGCTTCAAAAATGGGATTATCTAACTAGATCTTCTAGCTTTGGGGAAAATGCAGGTGTCACTACTTCAGTACTTCAGAAGGATCCTCCAAGATCCCTCAGAGGAAGCAACCGTGAGTTGATACTACTTTGCTTTCACTTAGGCACTAGTGCATCTTTCAAGGAGAGAAGAAGAGAAAGCAATCTTCGACCAATTGGTGGGAAAATGGAAGGAAGATAATTCTTCCAGAGCATTTGAAACCATCTTGGGTCAGGAGGTCTGAGTTTCAGTATCTCAGTACAGAACTATTAGCAAGTTGGGGACTTCTGAAGATTTTTTGTTCCCTGCACTGAACAAACAGACCTTTGGTGGACACATATTTTATTTCACATATCCTTACAAGACAGGATTGATAACTACAGCTGTGATTTCCTACACTGTATGCCCTGCTTCAGATTGTACCCACAATCACTCTAAAGCGCCATGAGGCACAATCTACAAGGAGATTGAATGATGAGCATACATTCAACTCAGTTGGAGCTGAGTGACACTTCCACAGCACTGGTTTAGTAATGCATAGTAGGCTTAAAAGAAAGCTAGTTCAGATGATGAATGTGTAGCACCAGTAAATTAAAAAAAAAAAAAACTGCACTACAAAAAGCAATTGATGGGTATGATTACCAGTATCAATACTGAAGAAATAATTCCCCAGCTTCTCAGAGAGGTATCATTCATGTTTTCCTTTGAAAAAGCAACTGGGAGGTTGAAAGAGAAGAAAAATATTGAATTCCTAATTTCACACCTAATTTCACTAGAAATACTTTTGCTTCTATTTTCCATATTAATACCTTGATTAATGCTTCAAACACTGTGCAGATTTTTGAGAAGGAAGCAGTGGCTTAGTAGTTGGCTGCTTAGTAGTTTACCCTGAAAATTTGGTCATATCAGTGCACTCTGCAAGGGGGAATATTTAACCAAAAAAATATTTCTCCTGAATATTTTTCTTAATTGAAGACTAAGGAAAATAGAGCTCAGGTTTTAAAACAGTTTTATTCCACGAAGTATGCTTTAACCAAGTATAAATGTATAATATGTACAAATATGTAGAAATAAAGGTATTTAAATTGTCCATTTAAACAAAATGGGAAAGATAGAAGGGAACTAATGTACCATTCAGATTCCTGAACTGCTTACAGTTCTTTTACCACTTAGAATGATTCAAGTGAGACTAGGAAGTCTTCCACAGCTCCCCTTGGCGCTCCGTTCCTCCCACCTCCAAATAAACAATAAATAAGTCTGATCACTTTTGCATCCCCATGCAAGGATTCATCCAAGGCCTTGAGCTCTGATTGCCCCAATCACTATCCAGATCCTGAAGCTGACTGTGTATACTAATGTGGGGGAGCGAGCCCATCACAGCTAGGGCTGGAATGAAGCCATTGATATTGAGATGACTGGGGACAATCTGATCCAGAGCCTGAGGCCTCTGCCAGAGCTGCCTCTCAGAGCTTTGTGGCCTTTCAGTTTCCACCCATCTGTGTTCCACATCAACCAACATCAGCCAACATCAACCACTGTCTCTGTGGTAGGCAGCAGAAACATCCAAAGGAGATCTAAAACACCAGTGAGATCCCAGAGCCTTTGCTCTTTGTCATCCTGCACACCATTTTCCTATCACCCTTGCTGCTGTGATTGCAGCAGCAAAACCTTGTGGTTAACTGACGATACGGATCCTCCTCCTGCTTCCCTCTGGGAAGGAGATAGATGGAGCCTGAAGATAAAACCCTGCCTCAGGATCCTTAGGGATGCTTCTTCTACAATAGCTGTGAGTGGTGTCTTAGACTCACTCATAAAGAATCTAAAGAAGTCCTGCTAAAGAAATGATGGATAGCCTCACTGTGCATTGCTGTGCAAAACAAGTAAATATTCAAATTTAAATTAAGTAGGTCACAGAAAACAAACAGCTTGACAGCATGAGGCTGACAAAAATTGCTAGCTCAACTGCTAGACTGTGTAAGAGCCAGAGACGCAGCAGCTGTCTGAACTTTGTGAAAGCTGTTGGTTGCTGCAAATCACTTTCTTCAATCATGATACAAACAGTCATCCCAACAAATTTGTGAGACACTCAGCTGCAAAGACATTGCTGCAAAATCAACTCCAGAACATAATTGCAATGTAATGTGTACCTAGAAACCACTCTGCTTCACATCTACAGAATACATACCAAGTTTGCCACCTTTCCTCCTTGATGTATCTGCTGCCACCAAGCACTGAGGATAACTTCAGAAGATTCTTCTGACAACTCTTGAATTCAAGAAGCTTCTGTGATAACAGCCTC
Source organism: Ammospiza nelsoni (assembly GCF_027579445.1). Taxonomy (NCBI): domain Eukaryota; kingdom Metazoa; phylum Chordata; class Aves; order Passeriformes; family Passerellidae; genus Ammospiza; species Ammospiza nelsoni. The sequence goes on along the minus strand of NC_080669.1, from coordinate 72,319,954 downwards.
ACAATTGCAGTACTGTTCTGCACTACTTTAGTGTTTAAAAATATATCTTTGTCCACATTTTAAAACAGAACAGACACCCAGATATGTTCTTGGAAGATTAACAGCCTTTGCTCCATTTTGAAGATTCAAAAAAAAGTTTGAGTGAAAAATCAAATCAGGAAGGCACAAATCGCAAGATTTCTCCAGTTAGATCTGGCTGCTCAGGTCCACAAAACCTGTTTTAGTTCTTAGCCATGCTTGTGGTAACAGCTTGCTCCCATCACTCTTGTCCTGATCCTCAGCATCCTGGAAAAAACTCTGGCTTCATCTCTTCTGGACCCTCCTTCTAGGTATATAAAGGCAGAAATATTATTTCCTCTCTACCTTCCTTTCCTATAGTTGAACAAACCAAATGCTTTTTTTGAATGTCTTGTGTTAAACTCCCTGACAAGTTTAGTGATCTTCATCAGACTCAACTTCAGAAAGTCCATATGCTGCCTCCTGTTCTGGGCACCCCAAAACTGGACACAGCCCTCAGATATGTTCTCACAAATAGAGAGATGGCATTACTTCATAGTATCCTAGAGTAATAGAATCTTTTAGATTCCATCACTTCCCTTGACCCCTGCTCTCCACAGTCCTAACAGAGTGCAAGATGCAACTTTGCTGAAACAGCATGCTGCTGCCTCCTCTTCAATGTTGCTGTTCACCATGAACTCGTCTCCACCACTCTTTCAAGTATTGAAAGTAAAATAGCAAATGGGAAGTCAGGTAATGTTTTAATGTTTGTATAAATGATCTAGATGCAGCAGCTGAATGTAAATTCAGTCATTTTGCCTACCACACTAAACTAGGAGAAACTGTGAACTCCCTTGAGGATAGAGGGGCCTTAGAGAGAGCTCTGGACAGATTAGAGGGGTGGGCAATCACATTAAATTGAACAAGAACAAGTGCTGGACTCTGCATCTAAGAAATTATTGTCTTGATTGTACATACAAATTGAAGATGAGAGGGTGTAGAGCATCCCCACAGCCAGAGATCTGGCAAGATCCCTCAAGACAAGACTGAGGAAGAGCAGGTAAGGTTACTTGGTTTGTACAGTTTGAAGAAGAAGGGCTGAGGGGTGACCGTGTTACAGCCACAGCCACCTCGAAGAGGGCAGCAGAGGAAGAATGGCTGATCTCTTCTCTCTGGTAAACAGTGACAGGACACAAGGAAAGGGACCGAAGCTTCCTCAGAGGAAGCACAGATGGGACATCAGGAATAGGTTCTTCACCCAGAGGGTGGTTGGTCACTGCTCCATAGGGAAGCAGTCAGGGCACCGAGTCTGTCAAAGTTCAACTGGTTAAGTAATACTATTTAGTTTAAAAAGTTCTGCGAGGACCGAGAGTTTTGGAGTGAATGGCCTGATGATCTTTATAGCTCCCTTCCAATTCCAGATATTCCGTAATTTTATGATTCCAAGTACACAATTTAGCACAAATAATTTTAACACAAATCAGGAATTATTAATCTGCTCTCTCCAGAATGAGATCAGGAAGCAGACAGCAAACAGCAGCTAGTGAAAGGCTTAACTTGATTAGATAAACTTTCTGCAACAAACTGATATTAGAGATATAACATTCTAAAACGTATTTGTATTTTATATTGTACATGAAATCCAAAGAAATTTCTCTAATTTAAACTTCTCTATTTTCATCTGCTTTATTTTGTTTATAAAGTCTTGTCAATATTTCTGTTGCCAACCTACTTCAATTTTTTTTATTTTTTAAATAAACCACTTCTATGCATGGTCTATGAATGGAATTAAAAAAACCTAAGTGAACAGAGATCTGCTAATATGTATGCTATCCAAAGAGGTGGGATATATTAATAATCACAGCTTTAAGCATAATGTGTTTTAGCATTTATGTCTTCACAGAGTATTCAGATCACAAATCAGCTGCACAAATGAGTTATCAGTACCTCATCCCTTACTGAAACTTACTTGGGGCTTTTTTTGTGGGGGGTTTTTTTATTATTATTAACATTGAAACAAGTGTGTTATGTTTTGTTGCCTGTGGCCTCCCAGTGAAAAGCTGAAAGTCCTCACAGCAGGAAGCAAGTGTTTTAATGACAGTTGATTTGAGTTTCTGAGAAATGTATCAAAGGAAAAATTCAGGAGCATAACCTATTGCCTTGTGGAAGCACGCAACAGGAAACCCACAAAGAGCTGAAATTTTAGTGGAATGGTTTTAATACAGACCCATTGTACAGACCCATGGAGCTCCTCATTTCATCAATTTCAATTTCTTAAGCTTTAGGAAACAAGATAACAGGCTGCTATTGCTAATTGGAACTGTTACTTCCAGAGTATGTTGGCTCAGCAGTTTCTGCAAAATCAGTCTACATTCAAGGGATATCAATTCCAAGAACACAAAAATAAGGCACTATACAGCAACTTTGAGGATATTAATGGTAGCCTTACTCATGATGATACACAATACATGCTTCCAAACTGGGATTTTTCATTGGCAGACAGATTTTTTAGAGTATTCACACACATCCATTGCTTTCAACACCATTATGGTAGAAATGCTATGGGAGAAGAGACTCATACCATCTGAGTTCAGCCTGTGTTGCAGTATTAACCTTGTTTTGTCCAAGGCCAAGAAAATAATTGTGAATTAGGGTTAACACCCACATCAGCCAAGCCTAAACCACCACTGGAGAGAAATCCTTCCTGACATGAAATAACATCTGCGTTTCAAAAGAGCATTTACTACCATGTGCTAACAGTAGAACTGGGCTTGGGATGACTGTCACAAAGAATCTAGTTATCAAGGCTTGAAGCAACATCACATAAAGTGATCCCATTGCTACTGAATAAATTGCATTCCACCAAACAAAGTAAAGGAGTTTGTTTGGTGGAATGCAATTTCACTATGCATGTCCAAAGCACCAGGAGCCAATATTCCCCCATTTACGCAGTTTTAGTGTGATAAAGTCTCATTTTTCTGATTACATCAATGCAACCAAGGGCTGGAATTGCCATGGATAGTGAACATATAATTTTTTCTCAAAGAAAATTTAAAAGCAATTTTTTTCTATGTTATGCTTCTAATCAATTTATTTAATAAATATTCCACTGTAATAAATATTACACTTCTTGGCAGATACTCATATTTAGTTAATAATATTAAGTGGTTTGGTTCAGCTGTTTGCTCTCCTTATTTATTTTTAGAGAAGTATGCATGGGATTTAATATGGAA